>NC_086446.1:305017820-305152820 GCF_028390025.1 Pseudophryne corroboree
AATGGAAAAAATAAAGTGAGTTTAGTTGCCTTATGAGAATACTCTTACCATGGATGAAACTGTCTGGACGGAATAGGGGTCCGATAGGGCTGGAACGCAAACTGTCCATGGTGCCAGGCTCCAGATCCACCAGCACAGCTCTAGGAACATACTTTTGGGCTGTGGAAGGGAAAGAGAACACAATATGTAACCATACACATACTACTACCCTTTAAAAAAAAGATAAAACGTGGTTTAAACAATGTCAATCATGTTTCTTCACTCCTAGTAATTGGAGAATTTGTAATGCTGTAGCAGGAACTTACAATGCGCCTCATTGAAATAGACATTGATCCTCTCCAGCTGTAAGTCGGAATCTCCTATGTAGCTTCCTCCATTGTCAATCCCATGTTCATCACTGATAACCTCCCAGAACTACAGTGAAACATAAGACCACATTGGAAAAGTTATAGAAGCCTCTCTTTATCATGTAGTAATTAGTAATACAGACTAGGTTCTCCAGCTTCTCCTGTGTCCCCTGATTTCCCCAATGACTGACCATTTTTTTTTCACATTGAAATCATTACATTGTTCCTGGAATTCAGCAATGATGGGAACAGAAACATATCATTGTTTGTATTCAGAACCCAATAAGAAGCTTCAGGTGACTTTAGGGGCCACCAATGTTCATATGATTGTCCTTCAGTTGTGCTCCAAAAATGAATGTACTGCTAGAATTAACCAGATGTGTATACTGCTATAGCCCCAGTGATTGTGGGAGTAATTCAGACCTGATCGCTGTTGTGCAAATTCGCAAGGCGGACGATTATCGAATTGCTGCGCATGTGTACGGATCATCATGCCACACTGCAAAAGAAATCTGAGTATTTTTTGATCGCTAACGTAGGTTGATTGACAGAAAGCGGACGATTGGGGGTGGTAACTGGCCGTTTTCTGGGAGTGTCAGGAAAAATGCAGGCGTTCCCATGCGTTTTTAGGGAGGGTGTGGGCTGTCAGCTCCAGCCCGATCAGCCTGTTTCTTTTGCACTGTAGGAGTAAGTCCTGGGCTATGCACAGACTGGAAAAAAACATTCGCTAGTGAGTGAGTTGGATATGCAGCTGACCGGCGTTTGCTAAGCTTTTCGGCAACGCCATACGCAGACTTTCATGGGGCGGAATTTCACTCTGTCTGGGCGGTGACTATCCGATCGCAAACCTCTAATTTCGCAGAGGAGCGATCATTTCTGAAATAGGCCCTGTGTGTCTTTCATAAAGTAATACAGTTCAGCAGTTACAGTATATTAGAGGCATTCAGAAAAATAGCATAAGGGCACGACTAAAGCTATAGCACCTATGGGACTGTTCTAGATCAGTATAACAAAGGGATGCCAGCACTGGGAGGTAATACATGTGCATTCACTTTGGTTTCCTTCAGCCTCTGTATTGATAAGATAGGCAGAACTAAGATTTTACTGAAACAATCATGTATATACAATTCAGGCAGCCGTTTCCTGATTGATAATTATGTAATGTGTGTATTGGAGTAACTCGTTTCACAGGGATTCGTTGGCTTAAGGAGTCTGGACTGGCATAGATCACATCTTTGCACAATAACTTCTCTTTACACCACTGTCTAGGATGATTAATTCCCCTCCCCCCCCCCCCCCCCCACCCCCCTACACCACCACGACCACCACCACCAATTCTGTATCCTTTTCAAGTATTTGAAATTGTCGCAGCTCCCTCCCCACACACATCACAGGAAGAGTCTGTGGTTTTCTGACAGCTACCAGCATATAATTAAAAAAATAACAAAGTTGTTTGACACTCATATCTTCATGTCCATTCACTAGACCATCCCAAGTATACCTTATCAGCCTTCCCCACAGCAGTAAGTAACCACAGACACACCCTCATCTCCCAGAGCAATGCAAGGCCCTGCATCATTAATGGCAAAGTACTGTTGAACTTGCTTAGAATGATCACATGACCAAATGCAACAGGGCAGCGTACTACTTGGAGCCTTGCTGTTCTATGTGAAATAATGTGTTTAATCACTTTTGTCTGTTTTCCTTTTTATCGCTTAATGTAGTGCTTCAGTGTGCAGCAGTAATGTAGTCTGGAATGTTACTGGTTGCAGTCCTTAAAGGATAATTCCACCCAAAACTGAAGTCTGTAATGGCCCTGCAACATTCTCCTTGTTTATACTGACACATGCCAGTTTCAGATGGGCAGCGAGCATTGTAGTCATGGTCCTTCCTCCGTGACCTTCTCATTCATGCACATGGCAAATTCATGGAGACAGTTTTCTTTTTGAAGAAAACCTAGTGAAGCATTCAGTCATCTTGACATCTGGGAACACCCGCTGAATCCAGAGGAACATCTGACCCCAGGTAATTTATATTTATTTTACATAAATGAATTCCACCCAAAACTGATAATCCTTTAATTTGCAATGCTATCTGTATCTATCAGTATCTATCTGATAAGGCTACACTAAAGTAGTTTATTAGTGAGGACAGGTTCCTATCACTGTTTCTCCGAATCCAGATCACAATAAGAAGAATTTGTTTACAGTATGTCATGTGATAACCTCAATTCTCCCTTTCAAAACCTGCCCTCGTGATGTGTGTGACTAACCACTTCTTCTATTCTTCGAGGACTAGATAAATTAGTAATCTGTCTTCATGTTTTACTAAAACAGCATCTATTATGTCTTTTTACCTAGGTTTTTAATCTGTTTTGACGCCTCAAAAATGTGTTGTTAGGCCTCTATTTTCCCAACTGTTATATTTATAAGCAACAATGGGCCTTATTCAATAAGAACCACTAATGTGATGTGATCGCATTATGGCCATTTCAAGGCCAATGCACAAGCGCAGGTCCAGATATAAGCGGGACGGCCAATGTGGTCACATCGCTTTGATGCAAATGCCTCTGCCTGATTGACAGGCAGAGGTGTTAGCGGGGTGGATGCAATGTTGCGAGGGCACTGACTCGCGGAAGCGTGGCCTCAGAAACGTGGTCAGGTTTGGGGTGGCCACATTACATCACACGAGGCACTGCAAACCGGAAAATGGTGGCAGCTACAATGTGGAGGCAGGGGGCTTCCATTAATCAGCAGTGCGATCGCAACGCTGGCCGCCATTAGCATGTTGGGTGGCCTTGCCCTGTGCTGGGCGGCCCCCAGCATGCGAGTGATAGCAGTTACAGTTTTGCTATTTTAGCAAAACTGCAACTGAAGCTTAATAAAGCCCATAATAATTAATTTGTAGACAATAGCAAAAATACATAATAATTAAGTATAATAATCAAAATCGGAAGCATAGGTAAAAGGTTTGTGTCCTGGACATTCTGAGTCCTAGGAGAAAAAGGTTAAGAACATCTGTGGTGCAAGGCGATGGGAGGGGAGTTTCAGCAAGAATGTACTTTACGTTAGGAATTGTGTTCCCTTAGGAAGCAAAACGGGATCCAGTATATGAGTTGTTCTACAAAACATACTATTCATAATATATTCATTAGCAAATAGCTGATCTCTAGAGAGAGTAGTGATCTGATAACTGAGTTGCATGGATCTTTCTTAATGGACGCAAATGTCGATTTTTGGCATACAGCGCCTGCGCAGATGAGTGTTATTTATTTTCCATCCTATTTTGAGTCAGTACGAACTTTGATGCATCTGTTCTTACGTGAAATGGGACGTTTTGTGGCATGACCTGGGTGATGACAATGTAATCGCACTTAACCACCCTGACTTGTGTGAGTGACCTGTGCATGTATCAAAAGCTCGGTGCGATCCTGGATCGAGCATATGGGGAAAAGAAGCCCATTTCTGATGGATCTTATGTACGATACCTAGCATGGGACTGGTCCATGTGCAGATACTAGTGATGGCAGTTGCGGCATGCCACCGTAAAAACAATAGAGTCCGCTAACACATGCACAAGTGAACAGAACCTGGCCTTGGCATAAGGTAGTAAATCAGACTTCCGCTGCATTCCATGACTACAGCCACTTTGCATGCAACTTTGAATCAGCCCCTTGGTTCACATGACATGAAAAGAAGACACTCGCTTAGTTATGTCTTACACTTTTTCTGTCCTGCTGGTTGTTCTGTCTGCTACATATCTTTCTTCTATTACAAGATTGTTTCATCCACACAGAAGAGCTCATGCATTCATGCATTACATAAAACCACTGACACAGAAACCTAACACTTGGGAGAAGTAAAAAACATGCAGTACATGTAATGCAGTGCCAGACAGCCGCAGCGCCGAGATTCCGGCCAAACGCAAACGTTTTTTTTAAAAACGGCAATCATTTACAATGCAAAACGAAACCTGGTTTGGCCTTGTAAATGTTTGTCGCTTTAAAAAAAACGTATGCGTTCAGCCAGAATCTCGGAGCTCTGGCCGTCTCGCACTGCATTACATCCGTCCCTAGATCTTCAGTACTAAAGGATGGCTGTTTCTGGAAGGTTCGGGTTTCAGGGTAGTATTGTCTCTGAAAATGTCATTTTATTAATCAATTGTCATGGTCTGCCGGTAAAACGGCTCCAAGCAGCATATTTTGTGGGAGTGGGAAAATCAGGAAATTACGTTGAAAAATAACTGTATCTTACCACCTGATCTAACAAATTATTTTGATAAAATGTGTTTGAATTATATACACTACAAATACATATATATCTATATCAGAGGTTCCCAAACTTTTTTGAATCACGGCGCCCAAGAGTATCAGAATTCTTTTCACTGCACTCCTAGTCCAACAGTTTGTTAAGAGGAAATTCTGAAAAAAATATTAAATAAGTTGTGTATATGTAATCCTTAGGTTCAGTTATCGGGTGACAGACAGGATTTGCTTCTATTTGTTCACATATTTTATGACTAGTTACCAGACCGTCAAAATTACAGAACAACATAACAGTAATGTTTGCACTGGCGGCTGTGCACACCCGAGTGGAGCAACATTTGAATGGCTCTGTCAGGCGCCATCTAGTGGCCGTCGTTGCACAAAACATTTGCATTCCCCGCATAGAGGTGAGGAGCAGCGTTAGCCTTTTATTATATAGGACTGGCAGCAACAAACACTGGTTCTGCCTATTACATTGACCGTAAATAATTTGAGTTGGTCCTGGACCACCAACCCAGGGCACCCCTGCAAGTGTCCCGAGGCACCCAGTTTGGCAACCACTGATCTATATGATTGTATGTATATGGCAGCTGCTAAATTATGCCTTCACAGAGTCAGACAGGTAATGCTGCAAGTTTCCACAGGTTCCCCCAATATTATAATACCTCAGGTAGTAGACAAAACAGATAAAGAAATCCACAATACAGTTATTTTTCTAACTCCAAATGAAATGCATTTAAGAATAATTGAAGGAGGTCATTCAAATGCAACAGAGCTGTAAGCTAATCACGCTGAAAGGTATATCATCCTGTATAGAAACATACATATGTCCTCCTTCCCAACTGCAGTCTATCTCTGGAGCTTCTATTAAAATTTAATTGAGACATATTCATTGGGCTTCAGGAATAAGTCAGGAGCTGATGAGGGTAGGACACCTACCTTTGCTCCAATTTGGTTACCGCACTGGCCTATTTGCAGATGGACAATCTCACGCATGCTGGGCGCAGGGTTGGACAGTTGTGAACCTTCTGTAGCTCCAAAAGACAGTGACGCAGCTAAAGTATTTCAGGTTTTATACTGGAGCTGACGTCACCAAAAGACTTATTATCTCTCCTCAACTTGGGCTGTTGTGTGAAGGAAAAGAGTTCAAATGCAGCTTAGCAGAATGCATCCTATATATGGGAGAGGACAGTGCTATTATGTATATGGAACAAATTCTGAGAGCACCAAATAGTTTGATACGTTAGGACAGCTAGCAGTTAGAAGGAACTGAACTATACATTGCTGCTGATAGAAAACAAATATGAGATACATAATAACAGCCATAAGGGGGTATGCAATTAGTTCCGATCATTTCGGAGCTAATGACGTATTCAATTAGGACCGTTTTCGGACATTTTGAAGGCATTTTTGGGCAATGCCTTTTCACCTTTTTTTATTAAGTGAAAAGGCATTGGCGAAAAATGCTTCAAAATCGGCCAAAATGGCCCGCATTTTCAACGGAAAACAAGTGGATTCGCCAATCTACGTGTTTTCCGCACCTGCCACATTTTTCGCCTAGGCCTTAAATCCGGTCCTGCTATTGCATAGGGCAAATCTCCATTCGCACTAAAAATAGCAAAAAAGCTCAGTTTTTTCACCTAGGTGAAAAAACTGAGCTAATTGCATACCCCCCATAGTGATTTAGAGGAATGGTTTTGAAGATAAAAAAAAAAAAAAAGAGAGTATAACAACATCCCTTTGCAAATGTGGATCGCTAGCTGTTGCTGAACTACTTCTCCCAGCATTTGTTCAGAAAGGTTAGTTTCAGATCTGGGTAAAATGAACAGATACTGTATGTGGCACACGCATACTGGGGAGTGTAATAGTCTTTTATGCCAATTTCTGGACTTCTTTTTCTGAAATAGACTTACAATGTTGAAAATAAGAATTTACTCACCGGTAATTCTATTTCTCGTAGTCCGTAGTGGATGCTGGGAACTCCTTAAGGACCATGGGGAATAGACGGGCTCCGCAGGAGACTGGGCACTCTAAGAAAGAATTAGGACTACTGGTGTGCCTTGGCTCCTCCCTCTATGCCCCTCCTCTAGACCTCAGTTAGGGAAACTGTGCCCGGAAGAGCTGACACAATAAGGAAAGGATTTGGAATCCCGGGTAAGACTCATACCAGCCACACCAATCACACCGTACAACTCGTGATACTATACCCAGTTAACAGTATGAATAACAACTGAGCCTCACGAACAGATGGCTCATAACAATAACCCTTTAGTTAGGCAATAACTATATACAAGTATTGCAGACAATCCGCACTTGGGATGGGCGCCCAGCATCCACTACGGACTACGAGAAATAGAATTACCGGTGAGTAAATTCTTATTTTCTCTGACGTCCTAGTGGATGCTGGGAACTCCGTAAGGACCATGGGGATTATACCAAAGCTCCCAAACGGGCGGGAGAGTGCGGATGACTCTGCAGCACCGAATGAGCAAACTCAAGGTCCTCCTCAGCCAGGGTATCAAACTTGTAGAATTTTGCAAACGTGTTTGATCCCGACCAGGTAGCAGCTCGGCAAAGTTGTAAAGCCGAGACCCCTCGGGCAGCCGCCCAAGAAGAGCCCACCTTCCTCGTGGAATGGGCTTTGACTGATTTAGGATGCGGCAGTCCAGCCGCAGAATGTGCAAGTTGAATCGTGGAGCAGATCCAGCGAGCAATAGTCTGCTTAGAAGCACCCAACTTGTTGGATGCATGCAGGATAAACAGCGAGTCAGTCTTTCTGACTCTAGCCATCCTGGAAACATAGATTTTCAGGGCCCGGACTACGTCCAGCAACTTGGAAGCCTCCAAGTCCAGAGTAGCCGCAGGCACCACAATAGGTTGGTTCAAATGAAACGCTGATATAACCTTAGGGAGGAATTGGGGATGCGTCCTCAATTCTGCTCTGTCCATATGGAAGATCAGATAGGGGCTTTTACAGGACAAAGCCGCCAATTCTGACACCCGCCTAGCCAAAGCCAAGGCCAAAAGCATGACCACTTTCCACGTGAGATATTTTAATTCCACGATCTGAAGTGGCTCAAACCAATGTGATTTTAGGAAATCCAACACAACGTTGAGATCCTAAGGTGCCACTGGGGGCACAAAAGGGGGCTGAATATGCAGCACTCCCTTAACAAACGTCTGAACTTCAGGCAGTGAAGCCAGTTCTTTTTGAAAGAAAATAGACAGGGCTGAAATCTGGACTTTAATGGATCCCAATTTTAGGCCCATAGTCACTCCTGACTGTAGGAAGTGCAGAAATCGACCCAGCTGAAACTCTTCTGTGGGGGCCTTCATAGCCTCACACCAAGCAACATATTTTCGCCATATGCGGTGATAATGCTTTGCTGTCACCTCATTCCTAGCCTTTATCAGCGTAGGAATGACTTCAACCGGAATGCCCTTTTCCATCAGGATCCGGCGTTCAACCGCCATGCCGTCAAACGCAGCCGCGGTAAGTCTTGGAACAGACAGGGCCCCTGCTGTAGCAGGTCCAGTCTGAGAGGCAGAGGCCAAGGGTCCTCTGAGATAATTTCTTGTAGTTCCGGGTACCAAGTCCTTCTTGGCCAATCCGGAACGATGAGTATAGTTCTTACTCCTCTCTTTCTTATTATCCTCAGCACCTTTGGTATGAGAGGAAGAGGAGGGAACACATAAACCGACTGGTACACCCACGGTGTCACTAGAGCGTCCACAGCTATCGCCTGAGGGTCCCTTGACCTGGCGCAATATCTTGTAGCTTTTTGTTTAGGCGGGACGCCATCATGTCCACCTGTGGCCTTTCCCAACAGTTTACAATCAGTTGGAAGACTTCTGGATGAAGTCCCCACTCTCCCGGGTGGAGGTCGTGCCTGCTGAGGAAGTCTGCTTCCCAGTTGTCCACTCCCGGAATGAACACTGCTGACAGTGCTATCACGTGATTTTCCGCCCATCGGAGAATCCTTGTGGCTTCTGCCATCGCCATCCTGCTTCTTGTGCCGCCCTGTCGGTTTACATGGGCGACCGCCGTGATGTTGTCTGACTGAATCAGCACCGGCTGGTTTTGAAGCAGGGGTCTTGCCTGACTTAGGGCATTGTAAATGGCCCTTAGTTCCAGAATATTTATGTGTAGGGAAGCCTCCTGACTCGACCATTGTCCTTGGAAGTTTCTTCCCTGCGTGACTGCCCCCCAACCTCGGAGGCTTGCATCCATGGTCACCAGGACCCAGTCCTGTATGCCGAATCTGCGGCCCTCTAGAAGATGAGCACTCTGCAGCCACCACAGCAGAGACACCCTGGCCCTCGGGGACAGGGTGATCAGCCGATGCATCTGAAGATGCGATCCGGACCACTTGTCTAACAGATCCCACTGAAAGATCCTTGCATGGAACCTGCCGAATGGAATTGCTTCGTAAGAAGCTACCATCTTTCCCAGGACTCGCGTGCAGTGATGCACCGACACCTGTTTTGGTTTCAGGAGGTCTCTGACCAGAGATGACAACTCCTTGGCCTTCTCCTCCGGGAGAAACACCTTCTTCTGTTCTGTGTCCAGAATCATACCCAGGAACAGCAGACGCGTCGTAGGAACCAGCTGCGACTTTGGAATATTCAGAATCCAGCCGTGCTGTTGTAGCACTTCCTGAGATAGTGCTACTCCGACCAACAACTGCTCCCTGGACCTCGCCTTTATAAGGAGATCGTCCAAGTATGGGATAATTATAACTCCCTTCTTTCGAAGGAGTATCATCATTTCGGCCATTATCTTGGTAAATACCCTCGGTGCCGTGGACAGACCAAACGGCAACGTCTGGAATTGGTAATGGCAGTCTTGTACTACAAAACGGAGGTACACCTGGTGAGGTGGGTAAATGGGGACATGCAGGTACGCATCCTTGATGTCCAGTGATACCATGTAATCCCCTTCTTCCAGGCTTGCAATAACCGCCCTGAGCGATTCCATTTTGAACTTGAACCTTCTTATATAAGTGTTCAAGGATTTTAAATTTAGAATGGGTCTCACCGAACCGTCTGGTTTCGGTACCACAAACATTGTGGAATAGTAACCCCGTCCCTGTTGAAGGAGGGGAACTTTTATTATCACCTGCTAGAGGAACAGCTTGTGAATTGCCGCCAGCACTACCTCCCTGTCCGGGGGAGTAGCTGGCAAGGCTGATTTGAGGTAACGGCGAGGGGGAGACGTCTCGAATTCCAGTTTGTATCCCTGAGATACCACTTGTAGAACCCAGGGATCCACCTGTGAGCGAACCCACCGGTCGCTGAAGTTCCGGAGACGGGCCCCCACCGCACATGGCTCCACCAGTGGAGCCCCAGCGTCATGCGGTGGATTTAGTGGAAGCAGGGGAGGATTTCTGTTCTTGGGAACTGGCTGTATGGTGCAGCTTTTTCCCTCTACCCCTGCCTCTGGGCAGAAAGGACGCGCCTTTTACCCGCTTGCCTTTCTGGGGCCGAAAGGACTGTACCTGATAATACGGTGCTTTCTTTGGCTGTGAGGGAACCTGGGGTAAAAATGTCGACTTCCCAGCTGTCGCTGTGGAAACGAGGTCCGAGAGACCATCCCCAAACAATTCCTCACCCTTGTAAGGCAAAACCTCCATGTGCCTTTTAGAATCCGCATCACCTGTCCACTGCCGAGTCCATAATACTCTCCTGGCAGAAATGGACATTGCATTTATTCTAGATGCCAGCCGGCAAATATCCCTCTGTGCATCTCTCATGTATAAGACTACGCCTTTAATATGCTCTATGGTTAGCAATATAGTGTCCCTGTCAAGGGAATCAATATTATCAGACAGGGAATCAGACCACGCTGCTGCAGCACTGCACATCCATGCTGAAGCAATAGCAGGTCTCAGTATAGTACCTGAGTGTGTATATACAGACTTCAGGATAGCCTCCTGCTTTCTATCCGCAGGCTCCTTTAAGGCGGCCGTATCCTGAGACGGTAGTGCCACCTTTTTTGACAAGCGTGTGAGCGCTTTATCCACCCTCTGGGATGTCTCCCAACGTACCCTGTCCTCTGGCGGGAAAGGGTACGCCATTAGTAACTTTTTAGAAATCACTAGTTTTTTATCAGGGGAAGCCCACGCTTCTTCACACACTTCATTTAACTCATCTGAAGGGGGAAAAACCACTGGTTGCTTTTTCTCCCCAAACATAATACCCTTTTTAGTGGTACCTGGGTTAATGTCAGAAATGTGCAACACATTTTTCATTGCCGTAATCATGCAACGGATAGCCCTAGTGGAATGTACATTAGTCTCGTCGTCGTCGACACTGGAGTCAGACTCCGTGTCGACATCTGTGTCTGCCATCTGAGGTAGCGGGCGTTTTTGAGCCCCTGATGGCCTTTGAGACGCCTGGGCAGGCACTGGCTGAGAAGCCGGCTGTCCCATAGCTGTTATGTCATCGAACCTTTTATGTAAGGAGTTGACACTGTCGGTTAATACCGTCCACATATCCATCCACTCTGGTGTCGGCCCCGCAGGGGGTGACATCACATTTATCGGCACCTGCTCCGCCTCCACATAAGCCTCCTCATCAAACATGTCGACACAGCCGTACCGACACACCGCACACACACAGGGAATGCTCTGACTGAGGACAGGACCCCACAAAGTCCTTTGGGGAGACAGAGAGAGAGTATGCCAGCACACACCACAGCGCTATATAAACAGGGATTTACACTACACAAAGTGATTTTCCCTATAGCAGCTATAATACACAGTATTGCGCCTAAATTTAGTGCCCCCCCTCTCTTTTTTACACTATTGAGCCTGGAAACTGCAGGGGAGAGCCTGGGGAGCGTCCTTCCAGCGGAGCTGTGAAGAGGAAATGGCGCCAGTGTGCTGAGGGAGATAGCCCCGCCCCTTTTTCGGCGGGCTTCTCCCGCTCCTTATATTAATATAATGGCAGGAGATTTTTACACATATATAGTTTATTAGACTATATATGTGGGGGGGGGGCACTGGTGTGCCCCCCCCCCCCCCCGGGACCGGACGACCGAGGCTGGGCCTGTGTTCGATCCCTCTGGAGCTAATGGTGTCCAGTAGCCTAGAAGCCCAAGCTAGCTGCAAGCAGGTAGGTTCGCTTCTCTCCCCTAACCTAAGTCCCTCGTAGCAGTGAGTCTGTTGCCAGCAGATCTCACTGAAAATAAAAAACCTAATAAATACTTTCTTTACTAGGAGCTCAGGAGAGCCCCTAGTGTGCAACCAGCTCGAGCCGGGCACAGATTCTAACTGAGGTCTAGAGGAGGGGCATAGAGGGAGGAGCCAGTGCACACCAGTAGTCCTAATTCTTTCTTAGAGTGCCCAGTCTCCTGCGGAGCCCGTCTATTCCCCATGGTCCTTACGGAGTTCCCAGCATCCACTAGGACGTCAGAGAAAAGTGATTAAACATATTCAGTATCTAATGGGTTAGCTACAAAACAGGAGCACACCCCTCAGCACTGTTTTGTAGCAGTTCTCAATTGTTCTAAACCTGTGTCAGCTGCTCCTTAGTAATTTACCGGCTGTGTCAGGTGACTAGTATGCCTTTAAAAGCCACTAGATATGTGGCAGGCATACATTAAACTTAGTGGGCATATTTGCAGTTATATTATGTGATACAGTTGCCAGGTTTTAATTCTTAAGGCTTTGTGATAGTGTAGGACCTGCATGTAGGTGGGGTACCGTGGAGCGGTATGCAGGCTTCCGTGCATTGGCCAATTCACTAACTAAACCCCCATCATTTATTTATTGATGTTGTGAGGACAAGTGAGCTTGCTATGGTGAGTGCTGAATTCTCTATTTGTGTATATATATATATATATATATATATATATATATATATATATATATATAGGCAGCAGCGCCGGTTGTGATGTGGCCGGCGGCAGGAGATGGCGCCATTGAGTGAATGGCGCTGTACACGAATGCGTACTGTCACTAATGGGACAGCCGGCACGGCTTCTACTGCTGCCGGGTGACGCATGGGAGGGGGAGAGGGTGATTGCGGGCAGTGGCGTAACTAGAAATTTTTCTCCCCCAAGCCAAAACATTTTCTGCCCCCCCTTCAATCCCCCATAATTGCCACCAGAAAAGTGCAGAGTCTGCGCACACCGTAAAAAAAATGGGGCTTGCATTATGTCCTTTTTCCTCCTTATAGTATACCCAGCACACATTATGCCACATACTTCAATGTCCCTGACACACTATACCACACACCATAATGCCCATTACACAACATGCCACACACCATAATGCCCTTGAAACATGCCACGTATCCCAATGCCCGTTATACATTATGCCAGACACTGCAATGCCCCTGAGACATCATACCACAATGCCCGTGATATAGTATACTACACACCGTAATGCCTGTGACACATTATGCCACACACTGTAATGCCCATTACACATTAAGCCCTACAGTAAGGCTTCTAATGACTTTTATATTACCTGCTCGTTGCCAGGGGATTTATGCTCTTGGTTCCATGCACAGTGCCAGGGGTTTTCATGCTCAGGGTGTCATGGTCATTGCCAGGGGTTTCATGTGCTGGGTGTCAAGCTCGTTCCCAGGGTGTAATATTCGTTGCCAGGGGTTTCATGCTCGCTGCTAGGGGGTAATACTTGTTACCAGGGATTTCATGAGCTGGGTATCGTGCTTGTTACCAGGGGGTAATACTTGTTGCTAGGGGTGTGCCCCCAGTGCCACATATGCCCCCAGTGCCAGATATTCCATCAGTGCCAGATAAAAATATGCCCCATAGTGCCAGAAACACATATGCCCCCAGTGCCAGATATTCCCCCACAGTACCAGATAAACATATGCCCTGATTGCCACATATGCCCCTCCAGTGCCAGCTACACATATGCTCCAGTGCCAAATATGCCCACCAGTGCCAGCTACACATATGCCCCCCCCCCCAGTGCCAGCTACACATGCCCCAGTACCAAATATGCCCCCCAGTGCCAGCTACACATGTGCCAAATATGCCCCCCAGTGCCACTTACACTTGTGCCAAATATGCCCCCAGTACCAAATATGCCCCCCGTGCCAGATACACATATGCTCTCCCAGTGCCAGCTACACATGTGCCAAATATGCTCCCCAGTGCCAGCTACACATGCCAAATATGCACCCCCAGTGCCAGCTACACATGTGCCAAATACACCACCCCCCAGTGCCAGTTACACATATGCCCCCCAGTGCCAGCTACAAATGTGCCAAATATGCCCGGCCAGTGCCAGGTACTCTATACGCTCACCGCTGCTGAGCTGTGCTGTGTGCGAGTCCGGGAAGGAGGGCACAGCGCAAACCTCTCCTGTGTCTCCGGCGGCGTGTCTGGCAAATGAAGCACGGTTCGTGAGCCAATCAGAACTCGCGGACCGGCAGCTGCGGCTCCTGATTGGCTGCCGGTCCGCGAGCTCTGATTGGCTCACGAACCGGTGCTTCATTTGACAGACAAGCTGCCGGAAACACAGGAGAGGCGCACACTGCGCGGTCCCTCCAGGCCTCACACACACAGCACAGCAGCGCAACTAACTTGGTGTAAGGGGAGCGGCGGGTCCCGGGCCCCTGTGACAGCCTGGGCCCCATAGCAGCCGCATCCCCTGCACCTATGGTAGCTACGCCACTGAATAGTGGTTGACCTAATGGCCGTCGACCTAAGTACTGTCAACCTACCATCCAGATACTCTTCTGGCCTATGAAAATGATTAGAATAATACAAATAAGATATTTATAGTATCTTCTATGTATTTCTTTGTCATATCATTTTGTATAGTCAAAACTTCTGGGTTTGGAGTATGACAGGAGAGGCTCTGTCTCCACTGGCCGCACGTCCTCATAAATATTGATGTTCGTTTAGTGCGAAATTGCTTATACACAGAGAAGTTTGTGAGCGAATACAGTAGTGTGTGAGCTCCTCATGTAAAAAACATGCATAGAGCAGGGCAGTAATGGGATTAACGCTACACAGCGGCCTGCATTGTCATTGCTCATTGCTGAAGAGCTAGTGTGGCATTGTGTGATGTGCTACTCCGAGCTCAGTTTTTGTTCAGCAGTCACCACCCTGGCTGTCCCCTTCCCCTGCTACCATTTGGTACTGTCACTTTAAGGCGTAAAAAATCTGCTAGTGAGTCAGCATAAGAGGAAGTGTCTCCTGGCTGTTTATATGCTGTCCCCTTCCTGCTTATATCACATGAGAGATTCTTTCTGTACTCCACAATGCTCGGACAGTTCCTGCTGCTCACCCTCATCTCCTGGGTCAATGGGGGGCTCTATTTCCAGGAGGATCAGCACTGCTACAAACCATTAACCAGGGGGAAGTTTGGTCTGAGGTAGGGTACACTGCTTGCCCAGTTAGTGTACATGTTAATGATGAGACACAGGGTATTTCTTATGTAGTCTAATCATACTTTTACACAGATATTGTGTGAAATAATCCTTACTGTACATTTGTTTACAGCAGGCTTTTACAATCTTTGGAAGTAAAAGACCAGACATGCTGAGACTTGTAGTTTGACAACAACTGCACAGCCATACCTACATCTGCTGTAGAGAATAAGGGGGAGATTTATCACACCTTCTAAAGAGGACAAAAAGCCAAGCGTACAGAGAATATAATAAGGGAGGAATTTTAAGGGCAATAAATAAAACCCCATTTGAATTCAGAATAAATATAGTATTTTTAGTAAATATCATTATTAAAGGACATGGTACTTTTTATTTGAGAAACATACATCTAGTATATTTATGTACAGTATATATGTGTGTGCATGCAAACTACTTTACATTTTGTTTCAATATGTGGATAAAATATAACGTACATGACCAATGACACTTTCTAAGCTCTATACACAACTTTTGACTGAATTTTAATTGAAAGAAATGCTGCAGTAGTAAAAGAAAGTGTCATTGTTAATAATGGAAGGAAAATGGAAGCTGGTGAGAGCAGATATAGCAAACATAAATACCTTTCTTTATCCTCTGGTTAAAATGCATAAAGAAAAATATTTGTAAACTACATTAAAATCTTATTAAATAGTATACAGAAACGTGTAAAACAGCTGTGTGCTTTAAAACAACATCTCACTGCGCAAGCAGACAGAAGATAAACACCTAACAGCAAGCCAGTGTTATTGTGTCCTGGGTACACTTGCACAAATCACTTATTACAGCAGATGCTGCACCTTGAATATTGTTTACCAGGCAGCTTAGTAATTGCCATTTGCTTGTGTCCCAAGCATAGCAGCTTAGTCATTTGAGGAAAAAATTCCAGGTAATAAGAGTGTGGCTGTATTCAAGTAGTGACGGGGATCATTTTTATGCACAAAATCTCTGCTCAGGTTACAGCTACAGATTTAGGGGGCTACAAAGCAATGATAAAGAGGTTAGAATCACTTCTGCCTATTCAACAACTTGGATACTGCCGAGAAATTACTGATTTCTGTAATGGTCCCTGTACTTTCCCAGTTTACTGCATCTTCATAGCCTGCTGTGGTGACTGCGGTGTCTGCTCCATTTAACAAGGCTTTGCTTGATCCATGCTGGCCACACAGACGTGTTTCACAGATACCCATCACTGGCAGCTCTAGGCTTCCAGTGCAGTAGATAAACCCTTGTAGAGTTGGATAGATGAACGTGATAAGATACAGATTTTCAGTTGACGTGGTCTAGATAATTGGACAACAAATCACTGTCACAATTTTCTTTCTGGAAGCTCACACACACTGTCGCCTAAACACCTTTCTACACTGCTATGGTGAGCAGAGTGGCAGTGCACACAGGTCATGTGTCTTCCAACATTGTGTCAGTACAGGCAGATCTCTGATTGGCACCACTACTAGGGTGAGCAGAATATCAGTGCACTGCAGCACACAGGTCATGTCTACCAACATTCTGACAGTCAGGGTAGATCCTTGATTGGCACCACTGGGGTGAGCAGAGTGGCAGTGCACACAGGTCATGTATGCCAACAGTCTGACAGTCAGTGTGTGCACATGTATAAATTGGTTCTACCTGTAATTTAATAGAATGTACTTGATAAATGCTAGTAAGGTGATTATGATTACTATGGGCAACTTGTCCACTCTTTAGAAGGATTAGTACATTTACCCTTAAGTTGGTGGATCCGATAGAGCACCATTAGTGTGGCTGTACAATGACCGCACACACTGACAGATACTGTCATCATTTCAGCCAGTTACCTGTTCGTTCCAATCAGTTTCTGATAAATCCTGAGGGCAACACTATGTTTAAGCTGTAGAGGCATATCCTCCATACATGGCAGCTCTTGCTGCTTCTCCCAGTACAAACATCATTCACATACCGTGGGAATGCACATAAGAGGGACAAACAACCATAGCATTTCAACCTGTTCTCATCAGGCCAGCGGGATTAGTGTACGTGAGACAAATAGGGGGTCATAAGACCTGGCAGACCATCTAAATAGAGCATTACAGGTAAAGTAAAACGCTAAATCAATGTTAAATTCCATCCAATACTAGATTTTTATGACTTTGAGGACACCGTGGTGGACATGCATGAAAATTGATGCATGGAATGTTTAAAGAGTTATAACTGGTTACCCACAGCAACCATTTTCTTAAAATGTTAAAACCCATTCAGAAAATAAACTGAACATCTGTTTTGTTGCTGTGGGTTACGGCTCCATTTTCCGGTACACCAATATGTGTGTTAAGGCACCCCACCCACTAGTGCGATATGGTTACTTTTCATCCGACTTCGAGCTTTCAGAACAAGGGATCAGATGAAAAGTGTCACATCGCATGTAATTTTTCTCCGACTCTGATCCGAGGTTCCCGTGCTCCTCGGATCAGATTCGCAGATCGCCATGAAAATCTACTGCAATCCGATGAAAAGGTGCACATTGGAGTGCATTTGTACACAATCGGATGCGATATATCTGATGTAAAAAAAACACTCAAGAAGCAAATCGTAATCGCAGGACTCCCGGGAAGTAAATTGGATCCGACTTTTAGTTCAGATATGTCTCACTAGTGGATGGGGGCTTTAGAAGCTGTATTGAGATCTGTTGCACAAAAAAATACCAAAAAACAAAAAACAAAACCTGAAACAATTCTAAAGCTAAATTAGTCACAAATCACAAGACTGCATTGTGCAATGAACCCTGGACTTCCCCTGCACAGTCACAGAGCTATTCCCAGTCACTGGCTCCATGAAGTGGTTTTTAGAAGCACTTTGGGAGGTTTCGTTGATACAAGAAATACTCTTGAGAATCACATAACAGTTCCTGAGATGTAAGAATTATCTGCAAACTCTTTGCACTGACATAGGTACAGGATAGGTTGCCTATAACTAGTACAACTGCTAACATAAAGCTAGGTAATGTAATACCTAATTGTAGGAATAAGCTTCAACTTGATGAAATTATGTTTATGATGTTTTATTCCATAAAAAAATATGTGGTATTGGTTGTTCCTGTTGGTAGCAGAGACTGGAAACTGCATTGTTCATCTTTCTCAAAATGGGATTTATTTGCGTTATATGCTGAAAGCAAATCATTTAACTGGTAATGTTACCACAGAATACATTTCTCAGGTTATCAAAGGCCTTGCATCTCATAAAGCTCCAGGCCCAGACGGCCTGTTGGGTGATTATTACAAAATATTACATAACATGCATACGGATCACAAGCTGGGCTTTGTGGCCAGTAGGCACTCAGTGCAAGCTATGCGGCGATTGCAGTAACGGCATCCTCAATACAATCTTCCAACTCAAACAATATGTTGAGTTTAGACACGCATAAATCGTTTGATACAGTACTTTGCCCCATTTGTTTTCAATATTGGAATATAGAGCATTTGATGCTGACTTCATCAGATTACTCTCTCTCTTTTTTTTTATGGTTACCCAACTACTTTGCTTCTGATTAATGGTTTGAGGGGTTATAAATTGACAGTGTATAAAAGGAACACACTAGGTATGCCCCCTCTCTCCCCTACTTTTTAACTTATCACTTGATCTATTATGGAGGATCCTCCAAAATTGGTCTGACTTTAAAGGTATCCATTATTAAGCTTCAGGACAACCCTCTTCTTTGGAGTGCGTGGGAGAGTGTGGTATATATTGTGGCATTGCTATGGCCTAAATGCCCACTATTATTTACATCTTCCTTTCTGTAGAAACCCTAAATTGCAGGACGGCATGGCGACCCACTCCCTCACCATATGGAGAGCAGGGGGTATAGATTCTATAGGCCATTTGTTTTCAACTTGGAAAACAAAAGGCCCCTTTTTGTATTCGAAAGCTGTGGCCAAATTTGAAATACTTCAGGCTTACCCAATAGCATTCTTACAATCATAACACTAAAGGCTAAATGTAAGGGTGCGATTTGGGAAAACGTGCCATTTTTACAGCAAATTCGCACGTTTTCTGAAGATTGCAAATGTAATAGGATGCGGTTTTGCACAAAATCGCATCTTTTTACTTATACCAAAAATCGCATCCAGATGTTTTCCCATTCAAAACACTGAAAATCGCAAATGTAATAGGATGCGATTTTGACACTTAAACAGAAACGCTTACCAAAAATCGCCAGAATAATAGACCAGGTTCACACTGGCGATTTTTGGGTAAGCATGCACATATCATAGTGTTTTAATAGTTAAAAGTAAAAAAAAACAACGTGCAGATCTCCCCCAAAAGCATAACCAGCTCTGGGCTCTTTGAGCCGGTCCTGGTTGCAAAAATACAGGGAAAATATTGACTGGGGATTCCCCGTATTTAAACAACCAGCACCGGGCTCTTGGACTGGTCCTGGTTCCAAATATAGGAGGGCAAAAGAAGTAGGGTCCCCCGTATTTTTGAAACCAGCACCGGACTCCACTAGCCAGGGAGGAGATGACGCAGCCAGGGGACACTTATATATGTCCCTGCGGCCAAAGCATCACAAATTCCCAACTAGTCACCCCTGGGTGGGGTTCCCAGAGGGGAGTGGGGACCCCTACAATAAAGGGATCCCCCTCTTCGGGCACCCAAGGGCCAGGGATGGTGACTTCATAGCTTTCTGTCAATCAGGCGGAGCTCATAGGCTATAATGGAGGATCCCGATCCTCCATTATAGTCAATGATGGGAACCTGCGGTCTGCCTTAAACAGTGACCTCAATTAACCTCGCTGTCTACCGCAGACCGCAATTTTCCCACGATTGACTATAATGGAGGATTGCGATCCTCCATTATAGCCTATGCGCTCCGCCTGATTGGCTGAGCGCTCCTAGCCTGTCAATCTGGAGAGCGCTATGACATGACGTTCCCTGATTGGCTGCCAGGTCCTCTAGTGGGGAGTCTTGGCATTTGGGGATAGGGGATCCATGTGTAAACATGGATCCCCTTTAGTTGGGTGGACTGTTTTTTTTGCAGATGCCTACATGGACAGAAGAGGACCGATCTACACAGGATTCTAGGTGAGTATATTGTTTTTTTTTTTTTTTTATAGGTACCCTAATGGATTCTACTTGGACACGGAGACAGAGGTGCTGCGTGGGACAGTAGATAAGTATGTGTGAGTGTGTAAGTGTGTGAAAATAAACTTTTACTTTCACGGTATGTGTGTCTTGTCTTTTTTTGGGTATTTCTTTTGTTGTGGAACTACAGGTATCAGCGGGCCCGTTAATTCCCCGCATGCTGGTACTTGTGGTTCTCCAGGTACCAGCATGTGGGTGAGGCTTGCTGGGACTTGTAGTTCCACAACAAAAGACAATATTCATCCCTGGCCCTGGAGGTGGGGGGACTCCTTTATTGTTGGGGTCCACACTCCCCCGGGGAACCCCAGCCAGGGGTGACTATTTGGAGGGTTTGTGATGCTTTGGCTGCAGGGACCTATATAGAAGTGTCCTCCGGCTGCGGCATCACCTCCCTGGCTAGTGGAACCCGGTGCTGGTCTAAAAAATACAGGGGACCCCTACTTCTTTTGTCCCCCCGTATTTTTGGAACCAGGACCAATCCAAGAGCCTGGTACTGTTTGTTTAAATACGGGGAACCCCCAGTCAATTCCACCCCCCACCCCCTGTATTTTTGCAAACAGGAGCGGCTCAAAGAGGTGATGCTTTTGGGGGGGACCTGCACTTCATTTTTTTTTTTTAACACTTAACTTTCTCTAACGTCCTAGAGGATGCTGGGGACTCCGTAAGGACCATGGGGATAGACTGGCTCCGCAGGAGACATGGGCACTTTAAGAAAGACTTTAGCTCTGGTGTGCACTGGCTCCTCCCTCTATGCCCCTCCTCCAGACCTCAGTTTGATACTGTGACCAGAGGAGATGGGTGCTTTTCAGAGAGCTCTCCTGAGCTTTCTGACAGAAAGTATATTTGTTAGGTTTTTTATTTTCAGGGAGCCTGCTGGCAACAGACTCCCTGCATCGAGGGACTGAGGAGAGAGAAGCAGACCTACTTCTGTGAGTTTAAAGGGTCTGCTTCTTAGGCTACTGGACACCATTAGATCCAGAGGGAGTCAGAACACAGGTCTCACCCTGGAGTTCGTCCCGCAGCCGCGCCGCCGTCCTCCTCACAGAGCCGGAAGATAGAAGCCGGGTGAGTACGAGAAGAAAAGAAGACTTCATGATCTTCACTGAGGTAATGCACAGCACTGCAGCTGTGCGCCATTGCTCCCACACACGGCAGTCACTGTAAGGGTGCAGGGGGGGCGCCTTGGGCAGCAATATAAACCTCATTTCTGGCAAAAGAGATATATATACAGCTAGGCACTGTATATATAAAGAGCCCCCGCCAGTTTTTATTATATTTAAGCGGGACAGAAGCCCGCCGCCGAGGGGGCGGGGCTTCTCCCTCAGCACTCACCAGCGCCATTTTCTCCAAAGCACAGCTGAGAGGAAGCTCCCCGGACTCTCCCCTGCTTATCCACGGTGAAAGGGGGGTTTCAGAGAAGAGGGGGGCACATAATTGGCAGCAAATAATAGTATTACAGCGCTACCGGGTAAACACATTGTGTGTTTTTCCTGGGGTATTAGCGCTGGGTGTGTGCTGGTATACTCTCTCTCTCTGTCTCTCCAAAGGGCCTTGTGGGGGAACTGTCTTCAGATAAGAGGATTCCCTGAGTGTGTGGTGTGTCGGTACGTGTGTATCGACATGTCTGAGGTAAAAGGCTCTTCTAAGGAGGAGATGGAGTAAATGTGTGTGTGTGTGGTGTCTCCGTCGACAACGCCGACACCTTATTGGATATGTGGAATAAAGTGCTGAGGTAAATTTATTGCACAAAAGATTAGAGAACAGACAGGGACAGACATGGGTAGATTCCCTATGTCGCAGGGACCTTCAGAGTCTCAAAACGCCCACTATCCAAAATAATAGACACTGATACCGACACGGAGTCTGACTCCAGTGTCGACTACGATGATGCAAAGTTACAGCCAAAACTGGCAGAAAAGTATTCAATATATGATTATTGTAATAAAAGATGTTTTGCATATCACTGATGACCCATCTGTCCCTGACACGAGGGTACACATGTGTAAGGGGAAGAAAGCAGAGATAACATTTCCCCCCTCTCATGAACCAAATGAATTGTGTGAAAAAGAGCGGGAATCTCCAGACAAACTGCAGTTTCCCAAAAGAATTCTCATGGCGTATCCTTTCCCTGCTAGGACCAGGATACGATGGGAATCCTCCCCTAGGGTGAACAAGGCGCTGACACGTTTACCCAAAAGGTAGCGCTGACATACCAAGATACAGCTACCCTCAGGGATCCTGCAGATAGCATGCAGAAAAGTACTTTGAAGTCCATTTACACACATTCTGGTACACAACTCAGACCGGCGATTGTGTCGGCAGGGGTTTATAGCGCTGTAGCAGCGTGGACAGATACCTTATCAAGAAGCTACAGAGGTATTGCACCAGGTCAAGAGACCCTCAGACAGTAGCTGTAGATGCCCTAGTGACACCGTGGGTGTTCCAGTCGGTCTATGTATTTCCGCCTCTTCCTCTCATACCCAAGGTGTTGAGAATGGTAGGAGGGAGAGGAGTGAGAACAATCCTCATTGTTCCAGATTGGCCACGAAGGACCTGGTATCCAGATCTGCAGGAAATGCTCACAGAAGATCCGTGGCCTCTTCCTCTAAGACAGGACCTGTTGCAACAGAGGCCATGTCTATTTCAAGACTTACCGCGGCTGAGTTGGATGGCATGGCGGTTGAACGCCGGATCCTAGCGGATAGGGGTATTCCGGATGAGGTCATTCCTACGCTAATAAAGGCTAGGAAGGACATGACATCTAAACATTATCACCGTATATGGCGAAAATATGTTTCTTGGTGTGAGGCCAGGAATGCTCCTACGGAAGAATTCCATCTGGGCCGTTTCGTTCACTTCTTGCAAACTGGAGTGAATTTCAGCCTAAAATTAGGATCTATTAAGGTTCAGATTTCGGCCTTATCCATTTTCTTTCAAAAGGAATCGGCCTCTCTCCCTGAAGTACAAACTTTTGTGAAGGGAGTACTGCATATTCAGCCTCCTTTTGTACCTCTGGTGACGCCTTGGGACCTTAACGTGGTGTTAAGTTTCATTAAGTCACACTGGTTTGAAGCACTTAAAACGGTGGAGTTGAAAAATCTCACTTGGAAGGTGGTCATGTTATTAGCCTTGGCTTCGGCTAGGCGAGTGTCGGAATTAGCGGCTTTATCACATAAAAGCCCCTATCTGGTTTTCCATATGGATAGAGCGGAATTGCGGACCCGTCCTCAATTCCTGCCAAAAGTGGTTTCATCCTTTCATATGAACTATTGTGGTGCCTGTGGCTACGCGTGACTTGGAGGATCCCGAGTCCCTTGATGTGGTCAGGGCTTTGAAAATTTATGTGGCCAGATCGGCTACAGTCAGAAAAACAGAAGCACTGTTTGTCATGTATGCAACCAACAAGATTGGTGCCCCTGCTTCAAAGTAGACTATTGCTCGCTGGATCTGTAACACGATTCAGCAGGCGCATTCTACGGCGGGATTGCCGTTACCTAAATCGGTCAAGGCCCATTCCACTAGGAAGGTGGGCTCTTCTTGGGCGGCTGCCAGAGGGGTCTCGGCGCTACAGCTGTGCCGAGCTACTACTTGGTCGGGTTCAAACTCCTTTGCAAAGTTCTATAAGTTTGATACCCTGGCTGAGGAGGACCTCCTGTTTGCTCAATCAGTGCTGCAGAGTCATCCGCACTCTCTGGCCCGTTTGGGAGCTTTGCTATAATCCCCATGGTCCTTACGGAGTCCCCAGCATCCTCTAGGACGTTAGAGAAAATAAGATTTTAAACCTACCGGTAAATCTTTTTCTCGTAGTCCGTAGAGGATGCTGGGCGCCCGTCCCAAGTGCGGACTACTTCTGCAAGACTTGTATATAGTTATTGCTTACATAAGGGTTATGTTATAGTCTCATCGGTCTTGGACTGATGCTATGTCGTTTTCATACTGTTAACTGGATAGTATATCACAAGTTATACGGTGTGATTGGTGTGGCTGGTATGAATCTTGCCCTTGGATTAACAAAAATCCTTTCCTCGTACTGTCCGTCTCCTCTGGGCACAGTTTCTCTAACTGAGGTCTGGAGGAGGGGCATAGAGGGAGGAGCCAGTGCACACCAGGGCTAAAGTCTTTCTTAAAGTGCCCATGTCTCCTGCGGAGCCTGTCTATCCCCATGGTCCTTACGGAGTCCCCAGCATCCTCTACGGACTACGAGAAAAAGATTTACTGGTAGGTTTAAAATCTTATTTTTACAGACAGAAGCATGCACGGATCTTACTGATCTGTGGTTAAGGGAGAGAGCCCGCTGTAGGACCCTTGTATTAGGCTCCTCACGCACTATACACTAAATTGTCTTATCCTAGCAATACAGTTGTTAGTTTCGGGCTGTGTGCTGGTTCCTCCTCTCTGAGGGGTCTATTTACTAAGCCTTGGATGGAGATAAAGTCGCTGGAGATAAAGTACCAACCAATCGGCTCCTGTCATTTTTCAAACACACCCTGTGACATGGCAGTTAGGAGCCAATTGGCTAGTATTTTATCTCCAGCGACTTTATCTCCATCCAAGGCTTAGTAAATAGACCTCGGAGTCTCTTCACACATACTGGGCTGGGCAGGCTTGCTTGTACCCTGTGTCTCTGTGTGAATGTAAATGCCCTCAATCAGCATGGTGAAAAGAGCTGTGTGCGCTGTTTGTCACACCAAGTTTTACCCCTCCCCTGCAGATTCTCTCACGTGTGAACAATGCAGTCATCCCTCACAAACTAGTGGGGCTTCTGGGGGTGTATTGCAGGAGCATCCTTGGCTCAGTTCAATTAAAACTATGATGGCTGACATGTCAAATGAATTAACTACTGCCAGGCAAGAAAGACAGCAGTTACAACAGTCTATGGCTGCTCTGACCAAAGACAGGGCAGATGACAGACGTCTCTCTCCTCTCCCTAATCCTTTACCCCAAAAAAGGGGGTTACCTGATATCCTCTCGGAATCTGAGGAGGAGGTACCAAAGGTGGAAGAGCTGGAATCAAATACTGAGTTAGATGATTCCTCTACTGCACAAGGGGTAGAATCACTTATAATTGCTGTAAGAGATGTCTTAAATATTCCTACTACTGAATCTGATGTGCAGCAATCCTTTTTCTCTGTGCAGAAAAAGGTACAGGTCACATTTCCTGACTCCAAGGAACTGAATGACCTTTTCAGAGAGCCATGGGTCTCTCCTAATGAGAAATTCCAAGTGTAAAAAAAATGGATGGCCGCCTTTCCATTTGTTCAGGAAGGGCGTAAAGTGTGGGAAACTCCCCCGGCAGTGGATGCCTCAGCGTCATGCCTGTCAAAAAAAAACTTAGTTCTGCCAGTTCCAGGGGCTACGACCTTAAAGGAACCTGCAGATAGGAAAATAGAAGCAACTTTATAATCTATTTATGTTGCGGCAGGGGCATCCCAAAGGCCTATTATTGCAGGATGTTGGGTGACACACGCCATACACACTTGGGCAGGTAACATTCAGGAGGGCTTCACAGGGAATAAGTGCCTGGCCGACTTGGTCATGCTGGTTCAGCATATTCAGGAGTCTGCCCGCTTCCTCTGTGATACCATCAAAGGAATCGGTGTTATTAATGCCCGTACCTCTACCATGGCAGTCTCTGCTCGCAGAGCGTTGTGGTTACGCCAGTGGGTGGCGGACGCTGAGTCTAAAAAGTGTGTGGAAGCCTTACCCTTCATTGGCTGTTTGCAGGTGAATTGGATACCTGGTTTTTGAAGGTGACCGCTGGAAATTCCACGTACCTCCCCTCCGCTGCTCCGCCAGCTAGGCGCTCTTACACTGGACCTTCTCTGCAGTCCTTTCGGACCGCGCGCTTTAAGGGTAAAGCCAGAGGTTCCTCAAATGCGGCACGAGGATCCAGAGGTAAGTCCCGCAAACCTGCTACCACAGGATCTCAGGACCAGAGAGTCAGCGCTGGCTCCTCAAAACACTCAGCATGACGGTGTCCCTCTGCTCCAGGGGGACCTCAAGGTGGGAGCTCGTCTGAGATTCTTCAGCTCCATTTGGAACAGCTCCTGCCAGGATGCCTGGGTAAAAGACCTGATCTCCCAGGGCTACAAACTGGAGTTCGACAGTTCTCCACCTCAAAGGTTTTCAAATCGGGTTTACCGGTTTCAGAAACCATGTGCCTCGCACTACAGGAGGCCATTCAAAAGTTAGTCCAGACCCAGGTCATTGTTCCTGTGTCACTTCAGCAACGGGTCGAAGGATACTATGCCAGCCTTTTTGTGGTTCGGACGGTTCAGTGAGGCCCATTTTGAACCTCAAATCGTTAAACCCATATCTGCGGGTTTTCCAGTTCAAAATGGAGTCTCTGAGAGCTGTGATCTCAGGTCTGGAGGAGGGGGAGTTCTTGGTCTCTCTGGATATAAAGGACGACTACCTCCATGTCCCAATATGGCCACCTTATCAGGCATTTCTCAGGTTTGCTCTGATGGAGAATCACTATCCGTTCCAAGCGCTACCCTTCGGCTTATCCACAGCCCCAAGGGTTTTCACCAAGGTCATGGCAGAGATGATGTTACAACTCAGGATTCAGGGGGTGAACATTGTCTCCTACCTAGACGATCTGCTCATAAAAGCAAGGTCAAAGGAACTCCTGCTGGACAGCATCTTCCGCACGACATCCCTGTCGTCACACCACGGGTGGATTCTGAATTTACAGAAATCACACCTGGAGCCAACCCAACGCATCCAGTTCCTGGGGATGATCCTGGACACGGTGGCTCAAAAAGTCTTCCTTCCTGCAGACAAGGTGAAGGCGCTTCAGAAGTTGGTTCGAGCGGTTCTACAACCAAACAGGGTCTCGATACATCTTTGCACCAGTCTGTTGGGAAAGATGGTGGCCTCCTTCGAGGCCATTCCATTTGGAAGATTCCATGCAAGGACTTTCCAACTGGATCTCCTGAAGAAGTGGTCGGGTTCGCATCTGCAGATGCACCTGGTCATGCGTCTGTCACCACAGGCCAGAATTTCTCTTCTGTGGTGGTTGCGGCCCTCCAACCTATTGGCGGGGAGAAGCTCTGAGATCCAGAATTGGATTCTCGTGACCACGGACGCCAGCCTTCAGTGCTGGGGTGCTGTTACCCGAGGGGCACAGTTCCAGGGCAGGTGGTAGAGACCTGCCTTTCGATAAACATACTGGAACTCAGAGCGATATACAATGCTCTGCTGCAGGGGGTTCATTTGCTCTGAGGTCAAGCCATTCAAGTTCAGTTAGACAATGCCATGGCAGTGGCATACATCAATCGACAAGGAGGAACAAAGAGCAGGGCCTGCCCGCGGAAGGTATCCAAGATACTCCTTTGGGTCAAAAGGAATGCAAAGGCGGTATCTGCCATTTTCATTCCCGGAGTGGACAACTGGGAGGCGGACTTCCTCAGTCGTCACAACCTCCACCCAGGAGAGTGGGGTCTCCATTCACAGGTGTTCCGGATGATAACAGATCTGTGGGGACGTCCGCAGATCAATCTGATGGCCTCTTGACTCACTAACAAGCTTCCGTGCTATTGTTCCAGGACGAGGGACCCTCTGGCAGCGGCACTGGACGCGCTGACAACACTGTGGGCTTACCAACTAGTGTACCTGTTTCCTCTGATTCCATTGCTCCCCAGGATTCTAAAAAAAATCACGAGAGGGGGAGTACAGGCAATTCTCATTGCCCCCTGACTAGCCTCGAATGGTTTGGTACGCGGATCTTCTGGACATGGCAACAGAAGACCCCAAGGACCTTCCACCCCGAAACAGAACTGTACTTATGTGTAAGCGTTGTCGCGACCTGGCGGGGAGTTGTTGGAGCGACTCTAAGGTACGTATAAGATGCTGTTTAGAAAGATCACTCAGAAAAAATAGTAAGACTATAAAAATAAAATAAAGAAAAGCTTATGGCTGCTAAAACCAGCTGCCCTTAGACCATGGTCCGGCTCCTGCCGCACCAAACAAAAAACTGATTTGCCTAAGCCAGGAGGTGGGGATATGTGGACGGGCCCATTGCATGCTGGGAGGCCAAAAAGCTTTGACCGTTTGGTGCAAATCCGCTGTCGCTCCATCATATCCCAATGTATCCTGTGGATACCCTGTGGATCCTGCAGGAGAAGAGAGGATTTTAATTACCTACCGGTGAATCCTTTTATCGTAGTCCATAAGGGATACTGGGCGCCTGCCTCTGTGCTTCACCTTTCCTGCAAGTTATTGTTTTGGTGTGAAGATGTTATCAGCTATTGCTGTTTTCTGGTTAGCAGTTGCTCGTTTGTTTGTTGCTGTGTGCTGGTTCGTTAATCTCACCACTCATGCATTGTCATGTTTCCTCCTCTTAAGTGTGTCCTTCTCCTTCGGGCACAGTTTTCTTAGACTGAGCTGTGTGGGAGGGCATAGAGGGGAGGAGCCAGCACACCCTGTTGAAGAAATTTAAAGTGCACCGGTACCTTTGGACCCCATCTATACCCCATTGTAATAAGTGTCCCCAGTATCCCTTATGGACCACGAGAATAGGATTTACCGGTAGGTAATTAAAATCCTCTTTTCAGTAATTCAACTTAAAAGGTGAAACTAATATATTATATAGACTCATTACATGCAAAGTGAGATATTTCAAGCCTTTGTCATAATTTTGATGATTGTGTCCTACAGTTTAAAAAAATCCAAAATCTCAGAAAATTAGATTACATAAAATCAATAAAAAAAGGATTTTAAATACAGAAATGTGGGCCCTCTGAAAAGTATAATCATACATATGTACTCAGTACTTGGTTTGGACCCCTTTGTATTGAGAAAGGCCCTAAATCCAGAGGAAATATTGGATATTTTATATGTTAGAAGCAAGCCTTGTTTTAGGAGAAACGTTGTAATCATAATCTTAATATTCGTCTGCAGGAGCTACCCACGGCCACATGAATACATACCTGTACAAAGTCTGCCAAAGGCATGGGACTGGCGCAGTGTCAATGGAACCAACTTTGTCAGCTCTACACGGAATCAGCACATCCCGCAGTACTGTGGGTCATGCTGGGCACACGGGAGTACCAGCGCTATGGCAGGTGAGATCACTATAATAACATAAGGTGCCTGGCAAAAAAAAGCATGTTGATATTGGCATATGCCGTTCAATCTTACTCTATTGCCTGACCCTAACTCTACCCCTAACCGAACCCAAACTGCAGTATATCCCTAAATGAAACCTAACCCTAATGTCTACATTATGTTAGTTATGACACTAGGAATGTTGACATGATTTTGTGTATGTCAACTTTCAGAACATGTTCATATTCTGAATATCGACAAACTGCATATTCCTTGCAAAAGTATTTTACATATTTAAGTATTCATTAAAAGGGGAACCCAGATACTATACATATAAACCATCCAGCTTCAGTTAAGTCCTAAGCTATAGATTGTAAGCTTGCGAGCAGGGCCTTTCTACCTCTATGACTGTTTGTTTATTACCCAGTTTTGTTTTATCATTGTGTCCAATTGTAAAGCGCAACGGAATTTGCTGCGCTAGAAAAGAAACTGTTAATAAATAAATAAGCTATGGTGGTACTTCCTCATCTGTCACAGGCCTCTACACAATGCAGAGAGCATTTTCTGGTGCACTCGTCACAATGCAGAGAGCATTTTCTGGTGGCCGTTACACAGTACAGAGAGCATTCTGGTGGTCTCTACACTCCATAGGGAGCATCATAATATCCGATTATGAAATATAAAGTGCCCAATACACAAATGAGGCCTACCATTGGTGAATGGCTACTGCTGTTCACGGAACAATGTGTAAATTTTGCGCCCTATTGACCTACTCTTATCACATTAAAACTATATATTTGCAATTACTGTACAATGCCTTACATGATAAAATTGCATGTTGGAACCTTTATAAAAATATTAATGTTTATCTTCTGTCACAGATCGAATTAATATCAAGAGGAAAGGGGCGTGGCCTTCTGCATACCTGTCTGTTCAGAACGTGATTGACTGTGGAAATGCGGGATCCTGTGAGGGTGGGGACCACGGAGGGGTCTGGGAATATGCACACAGTCATGGAATCCCTGATGAGACCTGTAACAATTACCAGGCCAAGGACCAAGGTAAGAGAAGCGATTTCATGGTATTACATACTATCAAATTGAAAAGTATTCTTGTTGACGCCACATGGTAGAACGCAGTCTAACAATTCACTAGAAACCAGTAACATCAGAGTTTAGATTAATATTCATGAAGTACTAAGGTTCATGAGATCAGTATCACTGAGTAATACCCATGGGCTGTGAAACAGACAGCACGGTCGTATATAATTATAAATACATGCCTGAAAGCACAGGAGGAAGACAGAAAGAAAAAAATATTTATTTAGTTAAATTAGCAGTAGTACAAAAGGTGAAAACAGTTTATTAATGTATGCATCTTTGTTTTAAACTTTAGTGTGCAACAAATTTAACCAGTGTGGTACCTGTGTCACTTTCCATAAATGCTCATACCTATCCAATTACACCCTGTGGAAAGTCAGCGATTTCGGCTCGGTCAGTGGAAGGGAAAAAATTATGGCCGAGATCTACAAGAATGGACCAATCAGGTGACCAGTACATAAATACAATTCTAAATCGTGTATGGCCCTACACAGGATTAATGGCTAACACTTGTATTTGCACAGCTATAAATGAATGAGCATCCGCACCTACACACATAAGACAGACCTCTTGTGGGATCAGTCACACTTCACTCTGTGTATGTCTCAGTGATGTCACTAATATCAAAGCTTGTACTGACAGCCAGCATCAATAACAGCTGAATGCCCAAATTCTGCCACTCTTGTAAGAATATTTACTAAAACGGGGTAAGGCATACTTTTACTGCCCAGGCAAACTAACAAATTAAATGTAATGGGCCCTACACACCGGCCGACATGACTGCACGATATGAACGATCTCGTTCATTAATGAACGAGATAACGTTCATATCGTGCAGTGTGGAGGCTCCAGCGACGAACGATGCGCGGCCCTGCACTCGTTCATCGCTGGTGTCCCGTTGGCTGTGCATGCAGGCCAATATGGACGATCTCGTCCATATTTGCCTGCAGTTCTATGGAGGAGTGAAGTATCTTCACCCCCCCCCCCCCCCCGTCACTGCCCCCCGCCGCCGGGTCGCCCGTCTCCGCCGTCGGGCAGCTCGGCGGCGGATCGGCCAGTGTGTAGGGCCTATAAGACTAGTCTCCCAGTTTCTACACCAGTTTAAAAGAGAAATATTGGGGGATGTGGATTTAATATATAGGACATATTTGTTTGCAGCGCAGCGATCAGGCTAAAAAATGGCAGTTCTGCGCATGCGGCGCAATGCGCACACGCGACGTACGGGCACAACGAAGGATGTAGCTTTGCACAGGGTCTAGCGATGCATTTCAGTCGCACTGCTTGCCGCAGAGTGATTGACATGAAGTGGGCGTTTCTGGGTGGCAACTGACCGTTTTCAGGGAGTGTGCGGAAAAACACAGGCGTGGCTGGGCGGGTTTGTGACGTCAAATCTGGAAATGAATAGTCTGTAGTGATCGCAAGCACTTAGTAGATTTCGAGCTACTCTGAAACTACACAAAAAACTTTTGTAGCCGCTGTGTGATACAACCATTCGCACTTCTGCTAAGCTAAAATACACTCCAAGTGGGCGGCGGCATAGCGTTTGCATGGCTGCTAAAAACTGCTAGCGAGCGATCAACTCGGAATGACCCCCAGTGTCCCCTGTAGGTTCACGGGGCAATTGTGTACACTAATAGCGTCTGGATCCATTCAGCATTCACTACCGTATTGATTGATCCAGAAAGCGGGGTGAAGTCTCTCTGTATCCCACTCTCCTGAGCTGGGTGATACAGCCCTAAGTCTCTATCTACCTTTGAGTACGAGTCTGTAAACTAAGACTGCTGTTTCTTTCGCTGAATGTTTAAACTCCTATATAAGGTAAGGCAGTAATCTGTTTCTCCTACTTACTTGAAATGTATCTGTAGTTGATTATGTGCTCATATTGCTTATAATACTAATGTATAACCTGTAACTAATTGCTAGTGTGATTGCTGACTTTACTATAATTCTGTCAGTCTTCTGTGTATTCTGATCCTCAATGCTGGTGCAAAGCAGGGAGGGATTGGATTGTATGTCTCTTTAACAAAACGTAAAGGCATCAGTTCCACTTAGTAGGGGAAACGCAAGACACAGCCGCACTGGGCAGTACTAATGGTGTATCTTTTTCTCTGGTAAGAAAATTCTCTGTAGACCTGAATCCAATATGGCCCCCAAATGAACCATCAGCTGTGACGGATTCAGAGACGACTTTTCCCAGTTTATGAGCCACCCGTGTCTTTGTAGACAAACTACTGTCTGTTGAAGATGGCTCAAAAGTAATTCCTGCGAATGTGCTAGGATTAAAAGGTCGTCGAGGTATGGAAAAATTCTTATCCCCTGCTTGCGGAGATAAGCTGCTATAACCACCATAATTTTGGTAAACACCCTAGGTGCTGTTGCTAGCCCGAAGGGCAAGGCTTGGAACTGAAAATGTTGCTGGAGGGTGGCAAACCTGAGGTAACATTGATGAGACCGTGCTATAGGCACGGGATCCGGTCTGAAGATCGACAGTGTCTAGGTCGACAATGTTTAGGTCGACCACTATAGGTCGACAGTCACTAGGTCGACATGGATGGAAGGTCGACAGGGTTTCTAGGTCGACAGGTCTAAAGGTCGACATGAGTTTAAAAAAAAAAAAATTTTTTTTTGGATTTTTTCATACTTAACGATCCATGTGGACTACGATTGGAACGGTAAAGTGTGCCGAGGGAAGCGGTAGCGGAGCGAAGGCACCATGCCCGAAGCATGGCGAGCGAAGCGAGCCATGCGAGGGGACGCGGTGCACTAATTTGGGATCCCGGTCACTTTACGAAGAAAACGAAAAAAAAAAACCAAAAAAAAACCTCATGTCGACCTTTAGACCTGTCGACCTAGAAACCCTGTCGACCTTCCATCCATGTCGACCTAGTGACTGTCGACCTATAGTGGTCGACCTAAACATTGTCGACCTAGACACTGTCGATTAAACGAACCACACCCATAGGCACATGTAGGTAAGCATCCTGCTACATCCTCTGAGCTGAAACTCTGCGACTGATCATCATACGGAGTATTTGAATATACTGTATCATCATCTGTTGTATCATCTTGTGTAGTCTGTAACATAGACGTATCTATTTTAATCTTACCTGTACCCTGGTTACTTGTAGAGGCTACTGGAACCAAACCATAGGGAGGGAGCTGCATGTATGGGTTAATAGTGTAACCTATTCCCTGGGGTGGAGCTACAGGAGTTAATCTGTCTGCTATTGAAGACAAAGTGTGCGCAAACATACTCCATGGTGGCTCTATTGGTTGTTGAACCAATTCCTGCTTTTTACTTTGCTGAAAAGCAAAACAGTTTGCACATAACCCCTCATAAGTGACCAACCGGCCTATTCCAATTAACCCTGTTTTACAAGATAAACATGTTAAGGATGTAGGAGTGCTTGATAAGTTTTCTTCATCACTTTTGCCGCTCACAGACATGGTAATAATCTGTTTTTTATGACTACACAATTTGTGACTGAAAATCACCTATATATAAATATATAGAAGTGAGATCAATCTGACCACAACCGTGCACCTTAATTGAGGTTCAGAACAGAACTGACAACATATAAAAGTCACCACACATACTAGCAGTCAGTCTCATGTTAAAACATTAAACATTGTCATATGAGAATACAATCACCATCATAATAACTTACAAGTAAGTAGGAAAATTGTATTTCTGTTTTTAACCAGTTTTTCAGACATATCATACAGAAAACAACAGTAATATACAGGCCTCATATGCAATATGTACCAAAAATTAACAATTCATACTAACAAGTAGAGAGAATTTTTAGTACTGTATAACCAATTTCTCCATAGAGTGGGATACAGGGAGACTCACCACACTTCCATATCCATCAATACGCTCGCAAGACGCTGAGTGGATTCAGACGCTACTGGTGTACATTGCCGCTCCGATAACTGATGAGAGACACGGACGCTCACTAACGGACACAGACGCTCAGTGAATGCTATGTGTATGCAGACACTACAGCCTGCGACTCGGTCTAGGGGGGCAATCTAGTGTACACAACCGCAGCGTCTAAGCTGCGACCGAGTACCCTCGTGGTAGCGTCTGAGCCGAAAGTGAGGTCATTAGTTCATGGACGGGAGACGCACGGAAACTGGTCATGAACTTGGGGGCGGGGCGGCCAGGAGAGCGTCTAACTCCCCCCGTTGAGTTAAACTCTAAGGATCGCGGCCTCAACATAGTCCTGGCGCCTATGATCCCTAAAGCATAGCGCTGTTGCACTTAAGAGTGGCGGCGCATTAACACACTGTTTGTAGTCTCCTCCAATACAGTGTAGCTGTGTCCGAAACCCCTAGTAAGAGGAAACCGATGCCTTACCTTCTCCCCATGCTCCGGCTACAGCCTGGTTACGTCTGCTGGACCTGCTAGAATCATCCGACACAGACGCCCGTCGAGACAGCACTATACCGCGAAGGTAAGCGTTGTTGCGACCTGGTGGAGAGTTGTTGGAGCGACTCTTATTAGTATGCGTTTAAGACGCTGTTAAGAAAAGTCACTCAAGGAAAAAAAACATAGTAAGACTATAAAAATAAAATAATAAAAGCTTCAGGCTGCTAGTAACAGCAGCCCTGTGACCATGGTCCGGCTACTGCGGCACCAAACAAAAAACTGATTTGACGGAGTCAGTGGGCGGGATTATATGGAGAAGCCCCAGTGCATCCTGGGAGGCCAGAAAGCTCGTGACCGTTTGGTGCCATTTCCGCTGTTGCTCCAGCATATCCCAATGTTATCCTGTGGATAATCTGTGGACCCAGCCAGAGAAATGCTCAGTTCCACTGGAGGCCTCTGCAATGTCTGATCCTTTCCAAATGGAATGGTTTTCATCAGACAATAAAAAGGCAGACAATGGACGTTCCTCTGGAAGTAAGGAGGTAATTAGCCTGGTGGCTACAGACATTCTATCTGGACAAAGGGAGACCCTTTTGGATATCAGATTGGGAAAGTCTGACAATGGTTGCAAGTCTTCTAGGCTGGGGAGCGGTGTCAGGGAGGCGTTGCTTCCAGGGGCAGTGGACCAATGAAGAAAGTTGCCTGCCAATAAATATATTGGAACTTCGGGCCATGTATATGGCACTTATTCAGGCAAAGGACATCCTTCAGGGGAAATCAGTTCAAATCTGCTCAGACAATGCAACGGCAGTAGCGTACCTCAACCATCAGGGTGGAACTCGTAGCCAAAAATCAATGGAGGAGGTAAGTCAAACGTTAAAGTGCGCAGAACTTCATTATCCAGCCTTGTCCACAGTGTTCATTGCGGGAGTCCTGAATTGGGAAGCTGATTTTCTCCGTCGACACGCTATTCATGCAAACGAATGGGCTTTACACCCCGAGGCCTTCCAAATTCTGGTAGACAAGTGGGGATTACCGGAGATAGAGCTCATGGCGTCCCATCAGAACAACAAAGTTCCTGCATACAGGTCAAGAACAAAGGATCCCAAAGCGACCCTTGTGGATGCCCTGTCAGTGAGAAGGGACCTTCTTCTGGCCTATGTGTTTCTAACAATCGCCCCATTACCCAGGGTGATGCGAAAGGATAAACAAGGAAAGGGTACCGTGATACTAATAGCTCCGGCTTGGCCCAGAAAACATTGGTACACAGATCTTGAGAGGATGTCGATGGATGTTCCATTACTACTCCCACAACCTCCAGATCTACTGTCTCAGGGTCCTTCCTATCACACTGGATCGACTGTCTTTGACAGCGTGGCTCTTGAGACTTCCATGCTGAAAGCAAGAGGATTCTCACAACAGGTAATTCAAACAATGCTCAGAGCAAGGAAACCTTCCTCAGATCGCATTTATCACCGAATATGGCAAGCCTATATTCAATGGTGCAGTGACCGGAAATTTGACCCAAGGTCTTTCAGAGTTTACAGAGTCTTAGCATTCCTTCAGACAGGAATGGACAAGGGTGGCTACCTTGAGAGTGCAAGTGTCAGCATTGACTGTATGGTTCCAAAAGAAAAGCTAACCTACAGGTTGTGCGCACTTTTTCCCAGGGAATGCTGCACATTCAACCTCCTTTGTTCCTCCTACAGTGCCTTGGGACTTAAGTTTAGTCTTAAAGGCCCTTTAAGTTGCCTCATTTGAACCACTAAAATGAGTGGATCTTAAATGGTTGACAGCTAAAGTTCTCTTTCTACTTGCTTCAGGTAGAAGAGTTTCAGATTTAGGGGCATTGTTATGTCGCCCTCCTTTTCTGACTTTTTATCCAGATAGAGCAGCTCTCAGAACCAAATCTGGGTATCTTCCTAAGGTGGTGTCTAAATTCCACCTTAACGATGAAATTGTAGTCCTGGCCTTCCAAGGGCCGGACCTTTCTGCGGGAGATGCATCGTTGGATGTAGTTCGTGCCTTAAGAATCTACGTGGATCGTACCAGTGCCATCAGAAACAGACACCCTCTTCGTTTTCTACGGATTTCACAAGAGGATGGCCTGCTGACATACAGATACTGGCGAGGTGGCTTCGGATGACGATTTCAGAAGCATATTCTCAAGCTGATCTCCCTGTTCCGGCTAATGTCTCTGCTCACTCTACTCGTAAGGTAGGTCCGTCATGGGCAGCACAAGGTGGTGCTTCAGCAGAACAGATATGTAAGGCAGCCACATAGTCTTCCATTAACACATTCATTAGACATTATGCCTTTGATACCTTTGCCTCTCAGGATGCTAAATTCAGGCGAAGGATTCTCCTGCCCAATCAGGAGCGTCCCCACCACTAAATTGCTTTGGGACATTCCCAATGTTATCGTGTGGATAACCTGTGAACCTTGACGGAGAAATAATCGTTATGGTAGACTTACCGTTGGTAACGCTTTTTCTCCTAAGTCCACAGGGATCCCACCCTGACACACCTGATTTGAGGATCCTTTCACTCACTAGCCTCTTCCTTCTTGTACGGAAGGGTGTGCATGTGTGTTCTACTCGCCTGATTAGGGCTCTCTATGATGCTCCTGCCTTGAGCTTTGGAAAAACAACTGATTTACCTGAGCCATGAGGCGGGATATAGGGACGGGCCCGTTGCATCCTGGGAGGCCGAAAGCTTTGATAGTTTGGTGCCAATCCGCTGTCGCTACCTCATATCCCAATGTTAGCCTGTGGATTTAGGAGAAATAGCATTAACAGTAGTTAATACTACCATAACGATTATTTTGTGGGGATACTGCAAAAACAGTTGGTTTTGGGAGAATTTCCTGCAATATATAATCTTAAAAACAGAGTCCAAGCCCAAATTCTCCTACTCTGAGTAGCATTTTGATAAAGAGGTCAATTATCTGGTTACATACATGTCCTCCTAAAAATAAAAATGCCTACTCACAACCTTATTAATGACATAATTGTTTTTACTGTATTGTGAATTAAATACTATTATTAAAATATCATTTTATTTTGGGGTAAGATGGGCCATAGGTTGGCCCAGTCAGTTCTGAATTGTAGTCGCAGGGATGGAGGTCTACAACTCCCACACTATTAGTTACTACCATGCTGTACATCTAGCCAGGATAATTGAGATGTCCCGGCACCCTGCCACTAAACAATGGCCACTGATTGCAGGATACACCCCTGGTACCCTTATACATGTTCTTCCGTGGCGTTGTAAAATCCCACAAATCAGACAAACCATCTTGGACCCCACACTGCGTTGCTGGAAAAAATTCAAACATCTACCGGCCTTTAGTCTGGGACCCTCTTTGCCCATGCCTTTACTACACCACCCAGATCTGCCTCCGAATACTATTTCCCAAGTCCTCCTATCTTCCTGGGCCGCAGCTGGTATTTCTAGGCTGTCCCACCTGGTTAGCCCCACTGGTCTCCGTTCTTTCACAACGCTGACACAAATTTATGGTCTACCATCTAGCAAATTTTGGATCTACCTACAGCTCCGGCATCATGTGGCTTCTTTACCTGCTCATACTGGGAGTGGCATCTAACCTAATTTGAGACGCTATGTCTGACCGACTTCGCACATAGACATCTGATTTCCCAGTTAAATTAAAAAATGCTTAACTAGTCTCTCACTCCAGACTCCCTCCTTTGTAATCTGTGGTATCCGGACTATGGTTCTACACTAAAAAGGTCTACCGTCAATAGGTCTACCACTAATGGTACTAATGGTAGCGTCAAAAGGTCGACACGTAAACGGTTGCCCGGGTCAAATGGTCAACATGATAATGGGCAACCAGGGTTTCCCCCCCCATTTTTTCCAACTTTTTCATACATTACCATGCACGTGGACTACGATTGGGAATAGTAACCTGTCGCTCGCCACGCGAGGGGACGCAGTACACTAATGGGGCTTGTTTGTTGCAGAATAGTGACAAAACACCCCCAAAAAATAGGATTTTAATACCTACCGGTAAATGCTTTTCTCTTGGTCCGTAGAGGATGCTGGGGTCACATCAAGAACCATGGGGTATAGACGGGATCCACAGGAGACATGGGCACTTTAAGACTTTCAAAGGGCTGTGAACTGGCTCCTCCCTCTATGCCCCTCCTCCAGACTCCAGTTATAGGAACTGTGCCCAGGAAGACGGACATTTCGAGGAAAAGGATTTATAGTTAAACTAAGGTGAGATACATACCAGCTCACACCTCAAGCACGCCGTACAACATGGCATTTAACACAACGCAAGTCAACGGCATGAACATCATCAGCAAGAGAAAAGGATTTACCAGTAGGTATTAAAATCCTATTTTCTCATCCGTCCTAGAGGATGCTGGGGTCACATCAAGAACCATGGGGTTTATACCAAAGCTCTAGAACGGATGGGAGAGTGCGGATGACTCTGCAGCACCGATTGACCAAACATGAGGTCCTCATTAGCCAGGGTATCAAACTTGTAGAACTTCGCAAAGGTGTTCGAACCCGACCAAGTAGCTGCTCGGCAAAGTTGTAATGCCGTGACCCCCCGGGCAGCCGCCCAGGACGAGCCCACCTTCCTGGTAGAATGGGCCTTCACCAATATCGGTAATGGCAATCCAGCAGTAGAATGAGCCTGTTGAATCGTATGAGAGATCCAGCGCGCAACAGTCTGCTTGAAAGCAGGAGCCCCAATTTTATTGTGAGCATACAAGACAAACAGAGTCTCTGTTTTCCTAAGGTGAGCCGTTCTGGCGACATAAATTTTCAAAGCTCTTACTACATCGAGAAGCTTCGATTCCAGCAAGGCGTCAGCAGCCACTGGCACCACAATAGGTTGGTTCAAATGTAACGATGACACCACTTTCGGCAGAAACTGCTGACGAGTCCTTAATTCTGCTCTATCTTCATGGAAGATCAAATAAGGGCTCTTGTGAGAGCCCAATTCAGACACCCGCCTTGTGGATGCCAAGGCCAACAGCATGACCACTTTCCAAGTAAGGAATTTCCACTCTACCTCCTGTAAAGGTTCAAACCAATGAGATTGAAGGAATTGCAACACCACGTTAAGATCCCATGGTGCCACAGGGGGCACAAAAGGAGGTTGGATGTGCAATACGCCTTTCACAAAGGTCTGAACTTCTGGAAGTGAAGCCAATTGTTTTTGGAAGAAAACTGATAAAGCCGAAATTTGAACTTTAATTGAGCCCAAGTTTAGGCCCGCATCCACACCGGCTTGTAGAAAATGGAGAAAACGTCCTAACTGAAATTCTTCCGTAGGAGCTTTCTTGGATTCACACCAAAACACGCATTTTCTCCAAATACGGTGATAATGTTTAGACGTTACTCCTTTCCTGGCCTGAATAAGAGTAGGGATGACTTCCTTGGGAATACCCTTTCGGGCTAGGATCCGGCGTTCAACCTCCAAGCCGTCAAACGAAGTTGCGGTAAGTCTTGGAACACGCACGGCCCCTGCTGTAACAGATCCTCCCTCAGAGGAAGAGGCCAGGGATCTCCTATGAGTAATTCCTGAAGATCTGGATACAAAGCCCTCCTTGGCCAATCTGGAACAATGAGGATCGCATGAACCTTTGTTCTTCTTATGATCTTTATCACGTTTGGAATGAGTGGAAGCGGAGGAAACACGTACACCGACTGAAACACCCACGGTGTCACTAGGGCGTCCACTGCTATTGCTTGAGGGTCTCTCGACCTGGAACAATATCTCTGAAATTTCTTGATTTTCTTGTTGAGGCGAGACGCCATCATGTCTATTTGAGGAATTCCTCAAAGACTTGTCACTTCTGCAAAGACCTCTGGATGAAGACCCAACTCACCTGGATGGAGATCGTGTCTGCTGAGAAAGTCTGCCTCCCAGTTGTCTACTCCTGGAATGAAGATCGCTGACAGAGCGCTTGCATGCTTTTCCGCCCAACGGAGCACCTTTATGGCCTCTGCCATTGCCGCTCTGCTCTTCGTTCCGCCCTGGTGGTTTACGTATGCTACTGCTGTTATGTGTCCGACTGAATTAAGACGGGCTGATTGCGAAGAAAATGTTCCGCTTGCAGAAGGCCGTTGTGAATGGCCCGTAACTCCAGCACGTTTATGTGTAGACACATTTCCTGGATTGACCATTTTCCCTGGAAGCTTTCCCCCTGCGTGACTGCTCCCCAGCCTCGGAGACTCGCATCCGTGGTCACTACGATCCAGTCCTGGACCCCGAACCTGCGTCCCTCTAGGAGGTGAGAGCTGTGTAGCCACCACAGGAGTGAGATTCTGGTCTTGGAGGACAGGGTTATCCTTCGGTGCATGTGCAGATGGGACCCGGACTACATGTCCAATAGGTCCCACTAAAACACTCTGGCATGGAATCTGCCAAACTGAATGGTCTCATAGGCCGCTACCATCTTCCCCAGCAACCGAGTGCATTGATGGATCGATACTCTTGCTGGTTTCAGAATTTGTTTGACCAGGTTCTGAATTTCCAGAGCCTTTTCCACTGGAAGAAAAATTCTCTGTAATTCTGTGTCCATAATCATTCCCAAAAACGACAGCCGTCTCGTCTGAACCAACTGCGATTTTGGCAAGTTTAGGAGCCAACCATGTTGCTGCAGAATTGTCAGGGAGAGGGTAATGTTCTTCAGTAATTGGTCCCTGGATCTCGCCTTTATCAGGAGATCGTCCAAGTACGGGATAATTGTGACTCCTTGTTTTCGGCCATTACTTTGGTGAAAACCCTCGGAGCCGTGGACAGACCAAACGGCAACGTTTGAAATTGGTAATGACAATCCTGAACTGCAAACCTCAGGTAAGCCTGATGTGGGGGATAAATGGGAACATGTAAGTAGGCATCCTTTATGTCTACTGACACCATAAAATCCCCCTCCTCCAGACTGGAGATCACAGCCCGGAGAGATTCCATCTTGAATTTAAAAAAATTTTTAGGTAGAAATTGAGGGATTTGAGGTTCAGGATTGGTCTGACTGAGCCATCTGGCTTCGGAACCACAAACAGGCTCGAATAAAAGCCTTCTCCCTGTTGCGACGGGGGAACCCTGACAATGACTTGATTGTGACACAATTTTTGTATTGCGGCGCATACCACTTCCCTGTCTGGACGAGAAGCTGGTAAGGCTGATTTGAAAAATCGGTGAGGGGGGACGTTTTGAAACTCCAGTTTGTACCCATGGGACACTATTTCTAAAACCCATGGGTCTAGGCCCGAACGAGCCCAGAACTGACTGAAGAGCCTGAGACGTGCCCCCACCATGTGTGGACTCCCGCAGAGGACCCCAGCGTCATGCGGTGTACTTGGCAGAAGCCGGGGAGGACTTCTGCTCCTGGAAACCGGCCACGGCCGGTGATCGCTTACCCTTTCCTCTAGTAGCAAGGAAGGAAGACCCTCCTCTGCCTTTTCTGTATTTATAGGGCCGAAAGGACTGCATCTGATACTGGTGTGCTTTCTTTTGTGGTACAGGCACATAAGGTAAAAGTTATGACTTACCCGCGGTAGCCGTAGATACCAACTCAGCGAGGCCGTCACCAAACAATACACCACCTTTATACGGTAGAGACTCCATAGCTTTTTTGGAGTCAGCATCAACAGTCCATTGATGAGTCCACAATGCTCTCCTAGCTGAGACTGCCATGGCATTGGCCCGTGAACCCAAGAGGCCAATATCTCTCACAGCTTCCTTTAGGTAGACTGCAGCGTCACTGATATGACCTAGCATCAGAAGAATGTTATCCCTATCGAGGGTATCCAATTCAGATGACAGGTTATCTGCCCATTTTTCGATACCACTACTCACCCCCGCAGATGCAATGGCTGGTCTGAGTAGTGTACCTGTGGAGATATAAATGGATTTCAATGTATTTTCCAGTTTATGATCCGCAGGATCCTTTAGGGCTGCCGTGTCAGGGGACGGAAGAGCCAACTTTTTGGACAACCGTGATAAAGCTTTGTCCACAATGGGGGGTGACTCCCATTTATCCCCATCCCCAGAGGGAAACGGATACGCTGCTACAATCCTTTTGTGAATCTGAAACTTTTAGTCAGGATTTTCTCAAACCTTTTCACAAAGCGCGTTCAGTTCATGAGAGGGAAGAAAAGTTACCTCAGGTTTCTTCCCCTTAAACATAGACCCTAGTATCAGGAACAGCAGGGTCCTCAGTGATATGCAATACATCTTTTATAGCCACAATCATGTACTGAATGCTCTTTGCCAGTTTTGGATCTAATCTGGCATCACTATAGTCGACACTTGAGTCAGTGTCAGTGTCCGTGTCGGTATCCGTGTCTGCCAGCTGGGCAAATGAACGTTTTTGTGACCCCGAAGGGGTCTGGACTTGAAACACATCCTCTACGGATTTCTTCCAAGCCTGGTTCTGAGACTCAGATTCAGACATGCCGACACACGTGTACCTACCACACACAGACACACTGGCCCTATAGGGGACAGACCTACAGCAAAGTCTGTCAGAGAGAGACAGAGGGAGATATAGCCAGCCCACACCCCAGCGGCCAAAACCCGGTCTGAACACTACAGACAATGTCCCAGACCTGCAGCGCTTTTATAAACTAGTATAATGCACCAAAATCGCTGTGCCCCCCCCCCCATTTTCCACCGTTACAGCAGTGTGAGGAAGGACCAGCGTCTCTGCAGCCATGTGAAGAGAAATGGCGCCGGGCCGTGTGCTGTGAGGGCTAAGCCCCGCCCCCTTACTGGCGCGCTTCAGACCTGCTCATTTTTAAACTTTTTGACACTGGCGGGGGTACGGACAGTGCCCAGGCACCTTGTCCGCTGTTGCCAGATAGATAAAATAAGAATTTACTCACCGGTAATTCTATTTCTCGTAGTCCGTAGTGGATGCTGGGAACTCCGTAAGGACCATGGGGAATAGCGGGCTCCGCAGGAGACTGGGCACTCTAAAAGAAAGATTAGGTACTATCTGGTGTGCACTGGCTCCTCCCTCTATGCTCCTCCTACAGACCTCAGTTAGGGAAACTGTGCCCGGAAGGGCTGACACAATAAGGAAAGGATTTGGAATCCCCGGTAAGACTCATACCAGCCACACCAATCACACCGTACAACTCGTGATACTATACCCAGTTAACAGTATGAATAACAACTGAGCCTCACGAACAGATGGCTCATAACAATAACCCTTTAGTTAGGCAATAACTATATACAAGTATTGCAGACAATCCGCACTTGGGATGGGCGCCCAGCATCCACTACGGACTACGAGAAATAGAATTACCAATGAGTAAATTCTTATTTTCTCTGACGTCCTAGTGGATGCTGGGAACTCCGTAAGGACCATGGGGATTATACCAAAGCTCCCAAACGGGCGGGAGAGTGCGGATGACTCTGCAGCACCGAATGAGCAAACTCAAGGTCCTCCTCAGCCAGGGTATCAAACTTGTAGAATTTTGCAAATGTGTTTGAACCCGACCAAGTAGCAGCTCGGCAAAGCTGTAAAGCCGAGACCCCTCGGGCAGCCGCCCAAGAAGAGCCCACCTTCCTCGTGGAATGGGCTTTTACTGATTTAGAATGCGGCAGTCCAGCCGCAGAATGTGCAAGTTGAATCGTGCTATAGATCCAGCGAGCAATAGTCTGCTTTGAAGCAAGAGCACCCAGCTTGTTGGGTGCATACAGGATAAATAGCGAGTCAGTATTCCTGAGTCTAGCCATCCTGGAAACATATATTTTCAGGGCCCCGACTACGTCCAGCAACTTGGAATCCTCCAAGTCCCGAGTAGCCGCAGGCACCACAGTAGGGTGGTTCAAATGAAACGCTGATACCACCTAGGAAGAAAATGGGAACGAGTCCTCAATTCCGCCCTATCCATATGAAAAATCAGATAAGGGCTTTTACATGAGAAAGCCGCCAATTCTGATACACGCCTGGCCGAAGCCAAGGCCAACAGCATGACCACGTTCCGCGTGAGATATTTTTGCTCCACGGTTTTAAGTGGCTCAACCAATGCGACTTTAGGAAATCCAACACCACGTTGAGATCCCAAGGTGCCACTGGAGGCACAAAAGGGGGCTGAATATGCAGCACTCCTTTAAACAAAAGTCCGAACTTCAGGCAGTGAAGCCAGTTCTTTTTGGAAGAAAATTGACAGAGCCAAAATCTGGACCTTAATGGAACCCAATTTTAGGCCCATAGTCACCCCTGACTGTAGGAAGTGCTGAAATCGACCCAGCTGAAATTCCTCCGTTGGGGCCTTCCAGGCCTCACACCAAGCAACATATTTCCGCCATATGCGGTGATAATGTTTTGCGGTCACATCCTTCCTAGCTTTAATCAGCGTAGGAATGACTTCCTCCGGAATGCCCTTTTGCTTTAGGATCCGGTGTTCAACCGCCATGCCGTCAAACGCAGCCGCGGTAAGTCTAGGAACAGACAGGGCCCCTGCAGTAGCAGGTCCTGTCTAAGCGGCAGAGGCCGAGGGTCCTCTGAGATCATTTCTTGAAGTTCTGGGTACCAAGCTCTTCTTGGCCAATCCGGAACAATGGGAATAGTTCTTACTCCTCTCCTTATTATTCTCAGTACCTTGGGTACGAGAGAAAGAGGAGGGAAACATATAAACCGACTGGTACACCCACGGTGTCACTAGAGCGTCCACAGCTATCGCCTGAGGATCCCTTGACCTGGCGCAATATCCTTTTAGCTTTTTGGTGAGGCGGGACGCCATCATGTCCACCTGTGGCCGTTCCCAACGGTTCACAATCAGCTGGAAGACTTCTGGATGAAGTCCCCACTCTCCCGGGTGGAGGTCGTGCCTGCTGAGGAAGTCTGCTTCCCAGTTGTCCACTCCCGGAATGAACACTGCTGACAGTGCTATCACGTGATTCTCCGCCATCAAAGAATCCTTGTGGCTTCTGCCATTGCTACCCTGCTTCTTGTGCCGCCCTGGCGGTTTACATGGGCGACCGCTGTGATGTTGTCTGACTGAATCAGAACCGGTTGTTTTTGAAGCAGGGGTTCTGCTTGACTCAGGGCGTTGTAAATGTCCCTTAGTTCCAGAATATTTATGTGTAGGGAAGTTTCCTTGGAAGTTTCTTCCCTGGGTGACTGCCCCCCAACCTCTGAGGCTTGCATCCGTGGTCACCAGGACCCAGTCCTGTATGCCGAATCTGCGGCCTTCGAGCAGATGAGCACTCTGCAGCCACCACAGCAGAGACACCCTGGCCCTCGGGGACAGGGTAATCAAACGATGCATCTGGAGATGCGATCCGGACCACTTGTCCAACAGATCCCACTGGAAGATCCTTGCATGGAATCTGCCGAAGGGACTTGCTTCGTAAGAAGCTACCATCTTTCCCAGGACTCGCGTGCATTGATGCACCAACACCTGCTTTGGTTTCAGGAGGTCCCTGACCAGAGATGATAATTCCTGGGCCATCTCCTCCGGGAGAAATTCTTCTGTTGTGTCCAGAATCATGTCCAAGAACAGCAGACGCGTCGCAGGAATCAGCTGCGACTTTGGGATATTCAGAATCCAGCCGTGCTGATGCAGCACTTCCTGAGATAGTGCCACGCCGACTAGCAACTGCTCCTTGGACCTCGCCTTTATAAGGAGATCGTCCAAGTACGGAATAATCATGACTCCCTTCTTTCGGAGAAGCATCATCATTTCGGCCATTACCTTGGTAAATACCCACGGTGCCGTGGACAGACCAGACGGCAACGTCTGGAATTGGTAATGACAATCCTGTACCACAACCTTGAGGTACTTTGAACTTGAACTTTTTTATATAAATGTTCAGGGATTTTAAATTTAGAATGGGTCTCACCGAACCGTCTGGTTTCGGTACCGCAACATTGTGGAATAGTAACCCCGTCCCTGTTGAAGGAGGGGTACCTTGATTATCACCTGCTGAAGATACAGCTTGTGAATTGCCGCCAGTACTACCTCCCTTTCTCTGAGGTCAGCAGGCAAGGCTGATTTGAGGTAACGGTGAGGGGGAGTCGCCTCGAACTCCAGCTTGTATCCCTGTGATACTACTTGCAGAACCCAGGGATCCATCTGTGAGCGAGCCCACTGGTCGCTGAAGTTCCGGAGACGCGCCCCCACCGCACCTGGCTCAGCCTGTGGAGCCCCAGCGTCATGCGGTGGACTTAGAGGAAGCGGGGGAAGATTTTTGATCCTGGGAACTGGCTGTCTGGTGCAGCCTTTTTCCTTCTTCCCTTGCCTCCGGCAGAAAGGAAGCGCCTTTGACCCGCTTGCTTTTCTGAGGCCGAAAGGACTGTACCTGATAATACGGTGCTTTCTTAGGCTGTGAGGGAACCTGAGGTAAAAATTTTGACTTCCCAGCTGTTGCTGTGGATACGAGGTCCGAGAGACCATCCCCAAACAATTCCTCACCCTTATAAGGCAGAATCTCCATGTGCCTTTTAGAATCAGCATCACCTGTCCACTGCCGGGTCCATAATACCCTCCTGGCAGAAACGGACATTGCATTAATTTTGGATGCCAGCCGGCAAATATCCCTCTGTGCATCCCTCATATATAAGACGATGTCTTTAATATGCTTTATGGTTAGCAAAATAGTATCCCTGTCGAGGGTAACACTATTATCTGACAGGGTATCAGACCACGCTGCAGCAGCACTACACCTCCATGCTGAGGCAATTGCAGGTCACAGTATAGAACCTGACTGTGTATATACAGACTTCAGGATTTCCTCCTCCTTTCTATCAGCAGGCTCCTTCAAGGTGGCCGTATCCTGAGACGGCACTGCCACCTTTTTTGACAAACGTGTGAGCGCCTCATCCACCCTAGGGGATATCTCCCAACGTGACCTATCCGCTGGCGGGAAAGGGTACGCCATCAGTAACTTTTTAGAAATTACTAGTTTCTTATCGGGGGAAACCCACGCTTCTTCACACACTTCATTCAATTCATCTGATGGGGGAACAAAACACTGGCTGCTTTTTCTCCCCAAACATAAAACCCCTTTTTAGTGGTACTTGGGTTAATGTCAGAAATGTGGAACACATTTTTTATTGCCGAAATCATGCAACGGATGCCCCTAGTGGATTTTGTATATGTCTCAACCTCGTCGACACTGGAGTCAGACTCCGTGTCGACATCTGTGTCTGCCATCTGAGGTAGCGGGCGTTTTTGAGCCCCTGATGGCCTTTGAGACGCCTGGGCAGGCGCGGGCTGAGAAACCGGCTGTCCCATGGCTGTTACGTCATCCAGCCTTTTATGTAAGGAGTTGACACTGTCGGTTAATACCTTCCACATATCCACCCACTCTGGTGTCGGCCCCGCAGAGGGTGATATCACATTTATCGGCACCTGCTCCGCCTCCACATAAGCCTCCTCATCAAACAAGTCGACACAGCCGTACCGACACACCGCACACACACAGGGAATGCTCTGACTGAGGACAGGACCCCACAAAGCCCTTTGGGGAGACAGAGAGAGAGTATGCCAGCACACACCACAGCGCTATTTAATCAGGGATTTACACTAATAGAAAGTGATTTATCCCTATAGCTGCTTTTTTATATACAGTTTGCGCCTAAATTTAGTGCCCCCCCTCTATTTTTAACCCTTTGAGCCTGGAAACTGCAGGGGAGAGCCTGGGGAGCTGTCTTCCAGCTGCACTGTGAAGAGAAAATGGCGCCAGTGTGCTGAGGGAGATAGCCCCGCCCCTTTTTCGGCGGACTTCTCCCGCTCTTATAATTGTATTATGGCAGGGGATTTTTACACATATATAGCTTATTAGGCTACATTATGTGTTGTTTGCCAAAGTTAAGGTACTCTAATTGCAGCCCAGGCCCCCCCCCCCCCCCCCAGCGCCCTGCACCCATCAGTGACCGGAGTATGTGGTGTGCATAGGGAGCAATGGACACCACATAATGAAGACCGAAGTCTTCAGCCGCCGATTTCCAGGACGTTCTTCTTGCTTCTGGCTCTGTAAGGGGGACGGCGGCGCGGCTCCGGGACCAGACGACCGAGGCTGGGCCTGTGTTCGATCCCTCTGGAGCTAATGGTGTCCAGTAGCCTAAGAAGCCCAAGCTAGCTGCAAGCAGGTAGGTTCGCTTCTTCTCCCCTTAGTCCCTTGTAGCAGTGAGTCTGTTGCCAGCAGATCTCACTGAAAATAAAAAACTTAAACACTTTACAGGAGAGCCCCTAGTGTGCAACCAGCTCGGGCCGGGCACAGATTCTAACTGAGGTCTGGAGGAGGGGCATAGAGGGAGGAGCCAGTGCACACCAGATAGTACCTAATCTTTCTTTTAGTGTGCCCAGTCTCCTGCGGAGCCCGCTATTCCCCATGGTCCTTACGGAGTTCCCAGCATCCACTAGGACGTCAGAGAAATGAGGTTTATATGCTGCCCAGGCCGTCCCCCCCCCCCCCCCCGCGCCCTGCAGTTGTGGGAGCATGGCGCGCAGCGCGGCCGCCGTGCGGTACCTCAAAGCCGTCACTGAAGTCTTCTGATCTTCTTCTACTCACCTGTCTTCTGTCTCTGCAAGGGGGGTGACGGCAGGCTCTGGGAATGAACCCCTAGGCATACCCAGTGTTCCAACCCCTCAGGAGCTAATGGTGTCCTGTAGCCAAAGAAGCAGATCCTTTAAACTCACAGAGGTATGTCTGACTTCTCTCCCCTAAGTCCCACGATGCAGGGAGACTCTTGCCAGCAGTGCTCCCTGAAAATAAAAAACCTAACAAAGTCTTTTCAGAGAAACTCAGTAGAGCTCCTCAGTGTGCATCCAGTCTGCCTGGGCACAGATTCTAAACTGGAGCCTGGAGGAGGGGCTTAGAGGGAGGAGCCAGTTCACACCCCTTTGAAAGTCTTAAAATGCCCATGTCTCCTGTGGATCCCGTCTATACCCCATGGTTCTTGATGTGACCCCAGCATCCTCTAGGACGTATGAGAAATAAAAAATTGTGTCTACCATTTCCATGTCGACCTTTTGACCCTGTCGACCTAATGCATGTCTACCATTAGTGATAGACCTACTGACTGTAGACCTTTTCAGTGTAGATCTAATAATCTGCACACGTAATAGATTGGCACAAAGACCTCCAAAAATGAACTCTCTGATGACCAATGGTCTCGCGTATACCGGTACACATTTGCCAGCTCTCCTTTCATTCAAGGATTAGGAACCCAATATAAAATTCTATTTAGATGGTATCGCTGCCCTGAGGGGATTCACCAGATGTTCCCGACTGTATCTGCCCTATGTTGGAGATGTTGACAGTCACTTGGTACCCCCATTCACATATGGTGGCACTGCCGTGTACTGACTGGCTTCTGGCATCAGGTCCAGAAGATCACTTGTCATATAACTAGGTACCCGGTCCCTGAGACTACCAAATTCTGGTTTCTTAGCCTGATGGTCATTCACCTCACCCAGTATAAAAGTTCTCTGCTACGACACCTAGGGAACGCGGCTAGGGCTACTGTACTTTGCTGGTGGAGGACAACTCTGCAACCTCCTATATCCCATTGGTTTCAAAGGGTTGATTTTTACATGGCTATGAAGGAGCTCACCACCATCACAAACGTCTACCTCTCAATTTAGTGCTACCTGGTCGGAATGGCTCGCCTTTAAAGAGTCCTTTGCTTATAAAACCTACGTGACACCAGTCCTCGACATATCGTTCTAAACAAATGATGACGACTCCCTCCCCTCTTTCTTCTTCTAGATCACTTCTCTTTTCTCATCTATCTCTTCTACCTTATACACTAGCATTTTGTTATTCCTGCTGCATTGATGTGATCTGATGATTTCCATGTTGCACTGACAATTGTTGGTACGTGACGCACTGCGTATTGCTTTCGTACTGCTTAGACGTGTCCGCACTGTTGATACTAGTTTACACACACTCATGTGATTTCATGTTTGTCATTTCATTTCATGTTTGTCTTTCTTTCTTGAATAATAAAAAATAAGATTTTACTCACCGGTAAATCTATTTCTCGTAGTCCGTAGTGGATGCTGGGGACTCCGTAAGGACCATGGGGAATAGACGGGCTCCGCAGGAGACTGGGCACTCTATAAGAAAGATTTGGTACTATCTGGTGTGCACTGGCTCCTCCCTCTATGCCCCTCCTCCAGACCTCAGTTAGGATACTGTGCCCGGAAGAGCTGACACAATAAGGAAGGATTTTTTTGAATCCCGGGTAAGACTCATACCAGCCACACCAATCACACCGTATAACTCGTGATACTATACCCAGTTAACAGTATGAAATATAACTGAGCCTCTCAACAGATGGCTCAATAATAACCCTTTAGTTAGGCAATAACTATATACAAGTATTGCAGACACTCCGCACTTGGGACGGGCGCCCAGCATCCACTACGGACTACGAGAAATAGATTTACCGGTGAGTAAAATCTTATTTTCTCTAACACCCTAGTGGATGCTGGGGACTCCGTAAGGACCATGGGGATTATACCAAAGCTCCCAAACGGGCGGGAGAGTGCGGATGACTCTGCAGCACCGAATGAGAGAACTCAAGGTCCTCCTCAGCCAGGGTATCAAATTTGTAGAATTTTGCAAACGTGTTTGCCCCTGACCAAGTAGCAGCTCGGCAAAGTTGTAAAGCCGAGACCCCTCGGGCAGCCGCCCAAGATGAGCCCACCTTCCGTGTGGAATGGGCTTTTACAGATTTAGGCTGCGGTAAGCCTACCGCAGAATGCGCCAGCTGAATAGTGCTACAAATCCAGCGCGCAATAGACTGCTTAGAAGCAGGAGCACCTATCTTGTTGGGTGCGTACAGGACAAAAAGCGAGTCAGTCTTTCTGACTCCAGCCGTCCTGGAAACAAAGTTTCAGGGCCCTGACTACATCCAGTAACTTGGAATCCTCCAAGTCCCCAGTAGCCGCAGGCACCACAATAGGTTGGTTCAAGTGAAAAGCAGATACCACCTTAGGGAGAAACTGGGGACGAGTCCTCAATTCTGCCCTATCCATATGAAAAATCAGATAAGGGCTTTTACAAGACAAAGCCGCCAATTCTGACACCCGCCTGGCCGAAGCCAAGGCCAATAACATGACCACTTTCCACGTGAGATATTTCAGATCCACAGTTTTAAGTGGTTCAAACCAATGTGATTTTAGGAAATTCAACACCACATTGAGATCCCAAGGTGCCACTGGAGGCACAAAAGGGGGCTGAATATGAAGCACTCCCTTTACAAAAGTCTGAACTTCAGGCAGTGAAGCCAGTTCTTTCTGGAAGAAAATCGACAGGGCCGAAATCTGGACTTTAATGGAACCCAATTTTAGGCCCATAGTCACTCCCGACTGTAGGAAGTGTAGAAAGCGACCCAGCTGAAATTCCTCTGTTGGGGCCTTCTGAGCCTCACACCACGCAACATATCTTCGCCAAATACGGTGATAATGGTTCGCGGTTACTTCTTTCCTGGCTTTTATTAGCGTAGGAATGACTTCCTCCGGAATGCCCTTTTCCTTTAGGATCCGGAATTCAACCGCCATGCCTTCAAACGCAGCCGCGGTAAGTCTTGGAACAGACAGGGCCCCTGCTGCAGCAGATCCTGTCTGAGCGGTAGAGGCCATGGGTCCTCTGATATAATTTCCTGAAGTTCCGGGTACCAAGCCCTTCTTGGCCAATCCGGAACCACGAGTATCGTTCTTACTCCTCGCCTTCTTATTATTCTCAGTACCTTTGGTATGAGAGGCAGAGGAGGGAACACATAAACCGACTGGTACACCCACGGTGTCACTAGAGCGTCCACAGCTATCGCCTGAGGGTCCCTTGACCTGGCGCAATATCTCTTTAGCTTTTTGTTGAGGCGGGACGCCATCATGTCCACCTGTGGCCTTTCCCAACGGTTTACCAACAGTAGGAAGACTTCTGGATGAAGTCCCCACTCTCCCGGGTGTAGGTCGTGTCTGCTGAGGAAGTCTGCTTCCCAGTTGTCCACTCCCGGAATGAACACTGCTGACAGTGCTAGTACGTGATTTTCCGCCCATCGGAGAATCCTTGTGGCTTCTGCCATTGCCATCCTGCTTCTTGTGCCCCCCTGTCGGTTCACATGGGCGACTGCCGTGATGTTGTCTGACTGGATCAGTACCGGCTGGTTTTGAAGCAGGGGTCTTGCCTGACTTAGGGCATTGTAAATGGCCCTTAGTTCCAGAATATTTATATGTAGGGAAGTCTCCTGACTTGACCATAGTCCTTGGAAGTTTCTTCCCTGTGTGACTGCTCCCCAGCCTCGAAGGCTGGCATCCGTGGTCACCAGGACCCAGTCCTGTATGCCGAATCTGCGGCCCTCTAGAAGATGAGCACTCTGCAGCCACCACAGTAGAGACACCCTGGTCCTTGGAGACAGGGTTATCATTTGATGCATCTGAAGATGCGATCCCGACCACTTGTCCAAGAGGTCCCACTGGAAGGTCCTCGCATGGAACCTGCCGAATGGAATTGCTTCGTATGAAGCCACCATTTTTCCCAGAACTCGTGTGCAACGATGCACCGATACCCGTTTTGGTTTTAGGAGGTCTCTGACTAGAGATGACAGCTCCTTGGCTTTCTCCTGCGGGAGAAACACTTTTTTCAGTTCTGTGTCCAAAATCATCCCCAGGAACAGTAAGCGAGTGGAAGGAACCAGCTGTGACTTTGGAATGTTCAGAATCCAGCCATGCTGTTGTAGCACCTCCTGAGATAGTGCTACTCCGACCAGTAACTGCTCCCTGGACCTCGCCTTTATAAGGAGATCGTCCAAGTATGGGATAATTAAAACTCCCTTTTTTCGAAGGAGTATCATCATTTCTGCCATTACCTTGGTAAACACCCTCGGTGCCGTGGACAGTCCAAACGGTAGTGTCTGGAATTGGTAATGGCAATCTTGTACCACAAATCTGAGGTACTCCTGGTGAGGAAGGTAAATAGGGACATGCAGGTAAGCATCCTTGATGTCCAGGGATACCATGTAATCCCCCTCGTCCAGGCTTGCATGTGCCTTTTAGAATCTGCATCTCCTGTCCACTGCCGAGTCCATAAGCCTCTCCTAGCAGAGATGGACAAAGCACTTATTCTTGAGGCCAGCCGGCAGATCTCCCTCTGTGCATCTCTCATGTATAAGACCGAGTCTTTTATATGCTCTATGGTTAGCAATATAGTGTCTCTGTCTAGGGTGTCAATATTTTCCGACAGGGAATCTGACCAAGCAGCAGCAGCACTGCACATCCAGGCTGAGGCAATAGCTGGTCTCAGTATAACACCAGTGTGTGTGTAAATAGATTTTAGGATAGCCTCCTGCTTTCTATCAGCAGGTTCCTTTAGGGCGGCCGTATCCGGAGACGGTAGTGCCACCTTTTTAGACAAACGTGTGAGCGCTTTATCCACCCTAGGGGGAGTTTCCCAACTATCCTCTGACGAGAAAGGGAACGCCATTAGTAATTTTTTTGAAATCACCAATTTTTTATCGGGGAAAGCCCACGCTTCTTCACGCACCTCATTCAATTCCACAGATGGGGGAAAAACTATAGGTAGTTTTTTCTCCCCAAACATAATACCCTTCTTTGAGGTACCCGGGTTTATATCAGTAAGGTGTAATACCTCTTTCATTGCCTCAATCATGCCACAAATGGCCCTAGTGGACATTAAATTTGACTCATCGTCGTCGACACTTGCATCAGTATCCGTGTCGACATCTGTGTCTGCCATCTGAGGTAGTGGTCGTTTCAGGGCCCCTGACGGCCTTTGAATCGTCTGGGCAGGCACGAGCTGAGAAGCCGGCTGTCCCGCATTTGGCATGTCGTAAAATTTTTTATGTAAGGAGTCGACACTTGCACGTAATTCCTTCCATAAATCCATCCACTCAGGTGTCTGCCCCGCAGGGGGTGACATCACATTAATAGGCATCTGCTCCGCCTCCACATAAGTCTCCTCATCAAACATGTCGACACAGCCGTACCGACACACCGCACACACACAGGGAATGCTCTTACAAGGAGACAGGACCCCACAAAAGCCCTTTGGGGAGACAGAGAGAAAGTATGCCAGCACACACCAGAGCGCTATAATAATACAGGGACTAACTGAATTATGACCCTTTATAGCTGCTTATTATATTAAACTGCGCCCAAATTTAGTGCCCCCCTCTCTTTTTTACCCTTTCCGTAGTGTAGACTGCAGGGGAGAGTCAGGGAGCTTCCTTCCAGCGGAACTGTGAGGGAATAATGGCGCCAGTGTGCTGAGGGAGAAGGCTCCGCCCCTTTTTCGGCAGCCTTTCTCCCGCTTTTTTCTGTAATTCTGGCAGGGGTAATTACCACATATATAGCCTCTGGGACTATATATTGTGGTTATTTTTGCCAGCCAAGGTGATATTATTGCTGCTCAGGGCGCCCCCCCCAGCGCCCTGCACCCTCAGTGACCGGAGTGTGAAGTGTGTATGAGGAGCAATGGCGCACAGCTGCAGTGCTGTGCGCTACCTTGGTGAAGACTGATGTCTTCTGCCGCCGATTTTCCGGACCATCTTCATGCTTCTGGCTCTGTAAGGGGGACGGCGGCGCGGCTCCGGGAACGAACACCAAGGACGAGTCCTGCGGTCGATCCCTCTGGAGCTAATGGTGTCCAGTAGCCTAAGAAGCCCAAGCTAGCTGCAAGCAGGTAGGTTCGCTTCTTCTCCCCTTAGTCCCACGATGCAGTGAGCCTGTTGCCAGCAGGTCTCACTGTAAAATAAAAAACCTAAATTTTAAACTTTCTTTCTAGCAGTTTAGGAGAGCTCCTAGTGTGCAACCAGCTCGGGCCGGGCACAGAAATCTAACTGAGGTCTGGAGGAGGGGCATAGAGGGAGGAGCCAGTGCACACCAGATAGTACCAAATCTTTCTTATAGAGTGCCCAGTCTCCTGCGGAGCCCGTCTATTCCCCATGGTCCTTACGGAGTCCCCAGCATCCACTAGGACGTTAGAGAAAGGAGATTACCCCCAAAAATTTTTTAGTTATATTTGTTTTAATCAGCTGATTAACTCACCTTAAGTATTCAAAGGCAGTAAATTCCATATCGATATAACAATGTAATAACCACTTTTAATAAAAGTGCTATAATAGAAATACAAGAATATTTTAACAAATACTTTGGTAAAATACAGTAGTTTGATCATTCCAACATTTAACAGGTACATATTTTAAGCTTACCACCCAATATGTGCTGTGAATTCTTCACATATGTTATACAAATGTAATAGCTTAATGATCGATTTGTATATTTCACTCAGAATGACAGAAGACAGACCATTCCATATTGACATTTAGGGCCTGATTCAGAGATGGACGGAATTGCAGAGCCGCCCACCAAGTGGCTTTGCAATTCTGTCCACCAAAATGTAAATGCAGCAGGTGGTGTCTATATGATCTAGACACCTCCTGCATTGCATTTGCGATTCGAGTGCAGCATCCATAGATGCTGCCTCGTATCGCCACCGTGACCATCGGCTGCGATGGTTGCAGGTTTGGCCAAGCTGCGTAAGCTGAGGCTTATTCAGCTTGGCCAGTTCCTGGCAGCTTGCGAGGCCAGGAAGTAAGCATGCAGCCATGCAGACCCTGGCCTCGTCCCTCCCGGAAAACAGGGGTGACACACCCCGTTTTGGGAATGCAGGCAAGGAACACTACCCTCTCCACCTCCCAAATGCCGAAGCTTGTCAATCAAGCTGTGGCTTAGAGACACTGTGAGCAGAGTTGCATATGGAGGGCTACACATGCGCAGTCCTCCCACCATCAGAGATGTCCGCTAACCATCAGGTTAGTGTACAGCTCTGAATCAGGCCCTTAGAGCTGACCCACAGAGTAACACAGCATAATGATGCCTTTTTTTGTGTTTTGCAGCTGTGGGATAATGGCTACGGAAAAGCTGGATGCCTACACTGGAGGGTTGTATTCAGAGTACCAGCCAAGCCCAATGGTGAATCATATCGTCTCTGTGGCCGGGTGGGGACTGGATGAAAATGGAGTGGAATTTTGGGTAGTCCGTAACTCGTGGGGAGAGCCTTGGGTATGAACTGTTTATCTTATTCACTCCCACAATCAATGTTCCATCTGTCTTCTCTATTGGAGAGACTCCATGAGGTTCCCAATATTTAAAAGAAAGTTGCAGCGCTTCACAGAAACATAGCATGTGACGGCAGATAAGAACCACTTGGGCCATCTAGTCTGCCCATGTACATACACACACTTACACACGAGGGTTAATTTTTTATACAAACTATACAAACGCCACAGTTAAGGTCATGGTGGGAATTTAACCCATGACCTCAGTGCATCACACCATCCATACTGCCCCTTCCCTGGTATACATCTGAGCAAGGAATGAGGTGCCCAATGTCGGTGTACGTAGGTGCTGAAACAGGACACCATCGGCCTCACCATTGAAACTAGCACTAGCCATATGCAGGTGCAGCCTCTCCATGTGTGTAAGGCCTACAATGTGACAGTTGAGCAACTACAGTATGTATGCAACCACTTTCATTATCACTCCCATAAAATGCTTATAAGATGTCAAATATCCGCATGTGCCCTAAGCCAACTCTCAGTTCTCCAAGGCATTTCTGATACCGCATGTCTCGACCGCAACAGCACCTTTATGCGTACACTGTATAGCGCATGCGCCATATGAGGATTTTTCAGCACACACAGTAGCAAAAAAAGTTTTTAATCTATGTGAAGATTGCCATTATGTGCCCCTGTGAATCAGGGCCACAGTATTTCCAGCCTAAGTATCTATTGGGTTCCCATATCAGATCAGCAGATAGTCATTCTTTAAATGTCCAGATCTTAAAGTAACCAGACAGCTGTCAGTCCTGGATATAGTTACCTAGTTTGGACTTCTGTTGGTCATAGGATAGATACTTTGCTGGTTCTCTAGAACTAGCAAAGAAGAAGAAGAGGTTGGCCAGCATCAAAATAGACTATAGCAAGATGGATCAGGTCACTATTCAGCAGGCTGATTCTGGACAGCTGTTCCGGAGGGATGCGGTTAAGATGCAGAGACTGACGGGATCCAGGCACCACCAGGGGAAGCTTAGGTTCGAGCACTAAGGGGGGAGGGTTAGGTTGTGGGGAAAGGGGTGTTAGGTTTAGGGGGTAAAGATAAATTACCTCACCCCTGTCCAGATTTCACAGATCGGGATGCCAGCATTGGTATTAGGACCACCAGCATCCCTTCCAGTGGTCATTCATACTGAACTCGTTCCAGACCATATAGCTGCTCACTCTACCAGATCAATGAGCGCTTCCTGGATGGTAGGGCATGGGGCATCATCCACTGAGTAGCTATGTTAGGCAGCCATGTGGGCCTCTGTCCACAGATTTACAAGATTTTACTGTTTTCATGTCCAAAGATGCTAGCTTTGGATGCAGAGTTCTGTGCTCAGTAGTGTCTGACTGTACTCCCTCCAAGGAGCAGCTTTGAAACATTGCCACAGTAGCAGTGTTCCCCTGACTGGATAAAGAATAAGTATTTCATACTTATGTACAACCTCTTTCCTCCAAGTACCTTCTAAAGAAAAGTTAACCGTTAAATTCCCATATCCTAGCCCTGAATGCAAACCCATGGTAGCAGCATTCCCCAGATGGACTGAGTTAGATGTAAAAGACGAATGAAAGAAATCCTGTTTTTAAGCACATGCACATCACATATATGTCATTTCTGACTTGGGTGCACTGCACTGAAAAAGTCACTTACACATTTAAATGCACAAGGTGCGGGGTAGGTGGACCCAGCCATACATTAATATGGATAAAGCAACACAACACATGTGGCACAGGGCCCACCTAAGCTGTGATACAGATGCTTTGAATTCTCCATGTCTGTCTATGTCTCACAGCCATACTTATTTCCCTGCAGGGGGAGAAGGGCTGGCTGCGCATCGTGACAAGCACATACAAAGGAGGGAAAGGAGCAGATTATAACCTGGCCATTGAGGAGGACTGTGCTTATGGAGATGTAATACTGCCATGATACAATGTTATCACAGAATATGCCATTTTTCCATGAAACTTTAGAAGCTGATGAAACTCCCCACCGCCCTGTCAATGAAGAAATCATATGCAAATCTCCTAACAGTTAAAAACTGCTGGATGCTTTATGAAAATTATAGGAATGCAAATTACAAAATCCAATCAGAGCCAGAGCCGTGCCACATATGATGTTTGGTTGAGTTGCCAAAGCATGGACCACGCAGCCAATGAGAAGCAGAAGTCCTGTTGTATCTTTTGTGAACAGTTAAAACACAGGCCTCAGTAACCAGCAGAGATGGGACTGGCACATAGAAGTGTAGAACAGGATTTTTTTTTATTTTTATGAATTGATGGAACTTCTTTTGTGTAGACAATCATTAACTGTGCACTGATTTCCTTATAGGATTTATAAAATATATGTAGCCGTATCTTTAACAAGAAGAACTTTTATCAAGTATTGAATTTAAGACCTTGTGCATAATATGTAGCTAGCTAAACACTAACCCAACATAAGAAAGGGTTAATCACCAACAAGAGAAGACCAGGTCTAGTGATGTTGGCATTCAATTGTTAACGTTAAGAGACCGTGAATTATTCTTTCATAGCCAAAAAACACTGCACTGACCAGCAGAGCAGAAGGAGAGCGCCAAGAGCCGGCTTTATTGAGATTACACCTCTTTCCAATAAAATCCTGATTAGTATGTACTGATTTTCACAGATTGGCAGAGTAATGACATACTGGAGATAAGATGGTGAAAAAATGGAAACCTAACCTGTGTGTTAAGGTGCATACACATGGTGCGATGCAACCTTACGACTGACTATGTAGTCAAAATCGTAAGGAAAGTTAATGCAAATCGCACCGTGTGTACACAGCTTGCAAAACTGATGTACGCTCCCGTGGGGTCAGTATCGCAAGAAAAGATAGCCTGTGCAGGCAAGTCAATCTTGACTATATTGTGTGCAATCTAGTACACAGTATAGTCAAAACTGGCACTTAGTCAAAATATCACAGTCAAAATCTCAAGTAACGATAGTCATTATCAGTGGTTCAAGTCTCTGGGGAGCACAGGGGAAATCGCAAAGTCAAAATCGGAGACAGTCAATATCTCACCGTAATAATATACGAATAGCAAAAACAGCTGGAGAAAGATATGTAAAAAATAGTTGGAAACCATGTTCTGGCATTAGAATGAATGCTGTTCAACACACACACGCGCACACACACACACACACACACTCTGTATACAAAGATACCTCTTAAGAATACTGAATAAGGTGCTATATATATCCAGCACACAACAACCAGACCTGTCAAATACCTGCAGCACAGATCCATTTGTTTCCACACCAGTTATATGTGCAAAGGGCACAATTCGGAGTCCCTTGGTTCCAGCACACATAAATTACAATTACAAAAAAAGAAGAAACAAAATACAGAAGGCACCTGTTTTCAACATACAGAACCGTGATGATTACTTCTAACACAAACAGCCTAAAGGCACACACACACACACACACACACACACACACACACACAAAACAATTCTAGCCCACACAGAAACCACCTATCAAGATGTAGCCATGTTCACCCAGTATATGCAACTTACAGTCTCTGTACACCTCCCATATACCTTCAGCCAAACAGACAGTACAGAGCCAAGTACATGCTACAGAGAGCCAGATTTGTCTAGCACACTCAGTGTATCTATTTATAACAAAAACACACACATTTTTAAAATAACATTTTGTATTTGTTTAAAAAAACAACCATAACAAATATTTAAACAAAATCAGACTAAAAAAAGTACAAGTCACAAAGCAAGACGTTTATATACACAGGTTCTAGCTGGGAGAAACCGCACAGACGAGAATATGCCTCTCAGTTGGGGTCCAGGGTATGGCTCCTTTCAGCAGCCGCTCAGTTTATCATAATGAATTTGGATTTGCAATGAGCTTAAATAACAGAAAAAGTCAAATGAATATTAAGTATCATCCACACAATAAATAATTTAAAAGTATACAAATGCTACTTTCAGAAAAAAGTAGAAGTATAACAGTTTAGAAAACAAAATCTAAAAAAAAAAATACACACAATATTGACAAATGAATAGGAGGCGCACAATAGTGTAGTACGTTCATAAAAAAAAGTGTATTATTAAAGGTAAGATACACTCACAAGCAGCATAATGCAAGAAGGCATATCATGTATAGGACGCTGGAATCCAGACTCGCCGTCTGCAGACATCCAGGAAGACCGCTGCAGTCCAAGCCTCGATTGCAGTGCCAGTGACGTTAGTTCCGCTTTCGTCACGCCGTCCTGCCCAGACGCAGGACTTTCACAGGTATATTTAGAATGATGGATACACTCTGTACGTTAGATCAACGTTTTGGTTTATTCCAAATCTGCACTCCAGGCGATGGTTTGCAATAAACCTAAATTTTGATATAACTTACGGAGTTTACCAGTCGTTCTTGTATGGGAAGTCCGTGAGTGCCACATAAATATACCCGTGACTGCATTATTTATTGTGGAAGGCATCCGGCATGATGAATTTTTGTGAGTTTGAGTGCAGAGTATAAATATAAATACATACATTATATTAGCGCCACCTAATGTTTTACATTCCACATTACTGAGAAATGCCAGCAAAAAAAACCTACAAGTGAGGAGGTGGCAGGAAAGTAACTTGACAACTAAGAGACCTTTCAGTTTCTTACAATTCTTAAATTCAGTATCCCCTATAAATAGCTGTGAGCCACAGATGCAGACTGTGAAAAAGGTACTGGAATCAATTACACGAGGGTCTCTAAACTCCATTCCTCAAGTACCCCCAACAAGTCAGGTTCTGTGGAACTGTAATCATACACAGGTAAGTTAATGTATGTTGCTGAGTCAGTAATGATCTCACTTAGTTCTGAAATATATATATATATATATATATATATATATATATATATATATATATATATATATATATATATATATATATATATATATATATATATATATAAATAAATGAAAGAACGAGGCGGCACTCTGGAGACTTTGGTCTCGTTCTTTCATTTGTATACACAGACCACCGGGTCTGTTTGGGAGGGCACCGGAGCGTGAGCCTTGCTCTATTAGCCCACGGGAGAGTGCCAGACATACTTCCTCCATATATATATATATATATATATATCTATATCTATCTATCTATCTATCTCTCTAAAATGGAAATAGTTGGCACTCAAAAGCACATAGATACAGACCGGGGTGCCCTCCTTGGATCAATACACAATGTGGGTGTTTGCAGTGTTGGAAGCCACAGTCCACTGGCCCCCTCTCAACAGAAACAGGCGGCACTCCACGGATTTAATGTGAAATAAAAATTTATGGAACAAACAGCATGACGAGTCCAACGTTTCAACACCGCGGCGGGTGTTTTTGTCAAGGACACATGGTGAAAAACTTTTGTTTTCACCATGTGTCCTTGACAAAAACACCCGCCGCGATGTTGAAACGTTGGACTCGTCATGCTGTTTGTTCCATAAATTTTTATTTCACATCAAATCCGTGGAGTGCCGCCTGTTTCTGTTGAGAGGGGGCCAGTGGACTGTGGCTTCCAACACTGCAAACACCCACATTGTGTATATTATATATATATATATATATATATATATATATATATATATATATATATATATATATATATATATATATATTTTTTTATCTATCTATATCTCCAATCCACAAACCGGCACTCCCTTGTAAGCCACAATAACCTGCCAGGTTGCCCTCCTAGGGGCCAGCGAACCCCAATCAATAAGCGAAGACAACCGAGGCGGCACTCCTGGACTCAGTATCTGGTGAAAAGTAACGTGCTTTACTTCAACGTTTCGGGGTGCACCCCCCGTCATCAGGACACACTTACAATCAAACAGTGAGAAAAACGTGCATATAAATACATACTCACAGGTCTTCAGACTCTCTAGCAGCCAGTCAGCGTGTGTCCCCGGCAATCGCGGCTCACTTCTGGTCCCGGGCGTGACATCATACCGGAAGTGACGCCTGCCGGGTCAAGGTGCCACTGCTGCTCAGGTCTCCATGGTGACGCAGCAGCATCGCTCTCCTGGTGTGCAATGCTGTGGATAACACACACTATGGGGGTCATCCCGACCCAATCACTGCTGTGTGTTTTCACACAGCAGCGATCGGGCCAGAACTGCGCATTCGCTGGCGCCGCAGTGCACCGGCGCATGCCAGACGTCTGACACTGCCTAGCGATTGCCTCTGCCTGATTGACAGGCAGAGGCAGTCACTATGTGGGAGGGAGTGGCACGGCGACATTTAGCCGGCGTTTTAGGGGCGCAGTCCGGCCAATGAAGGCATGGCCGGACCGTGCGGGGGGCGGGCCGCAGTGGATGAGTGATGTCACACGCAGCTGCTGCGACCCGGGCTGCGAGGGAGTAACTCCCGACCAGCCACAGGAGCTGCACTGGCCGGGAGTTACTCTTCAAGTACAAAAGCATTGTCGCTGTGCGGTGATTTTGTACTTCTGCTGGGGGTGGGGTGGTGAGCCAGATATGCAGGGCGGACTAGCCCTGTGCTGGGCGTCCCCCCGTATGTCTGAGTAACTGATCGAAGCTGTGCTAAATTTAGCACAGCTACGATCAACTTGGAATGACCCCCTATAATATATATATATATTATATATTATCGCAGAAAGGAGGCGGCACTCAGAGTCTCAAGAACTTGGTGAAAAACCGACCCGTGTTTATTTCAACGTTTCGGGGGACGGACCCCCGTCTTCAGGAAACACACAACAAGTGTATCACACAGTGTACAAACTTAAATACACTGTGTGATACACTTGTTGTGTGTTTCCTGAAGACGGGGGTCCGTCCCCCGAAACGTTGAAATAAACACGGGTCGGTTTTTCACCAAGTTCTTGAGACTCTGAGTGCCGCCTCCTTTCTGCGACTGTATTAGGAGAATCACTCCTTGGGGAGGGCACCTGAGCAGATTCCCAGGTGGAGAGAGAGTGCCGGACTGTAGCGAGGAGTATATATTATATATATATATATATATATATATATATATATATATATACATATACACACACACACACACACACACACACACACACACAGCATTAATACACTCAGCACCAATTTAAAGATAACATTATTAGACACCCCCCTACCCCAGACAACAATACTATATTGCCACCCCAAATGGCATTAATACACCTATACTCCACAGCAACTCTCCTAGAGAACATTAATACTGCCCCACACACTATTCCCTCCTAGCAAACATAAATACAACCCCACAGTTCAACAACCCATCCTAGAGACATTTCACTACACCCCAACACCCCCTCCTAGCGACACTTTAGTACACCCCCACTGCCCAATACCCCCACAGGCTCCTAGAGAACATTAATACTCCCCCACACCACTTCCTCCTAGTTAACATTAATACACTGCCTCCATGGCATGGATACTTGACTTTGAAACTGTGAGCCTGAGGACGAAGGGAGCTGCGTGCACAGCCAGCAGCTCCCTCCAGACATCCTGACACCCAGAAACTCCCACTTCCTGTCAATCTCCTTGTGTTCGGCACTGCGACTGAAAGCGTCGCTAGAACCCGTGCAAAACCACGTCGCTCGTTGTACCCTTACGACGCCCGTGCGCATTGCGGTGCATACGCATGCGCAGATTAGCCCCGTTTTGCCATGATTGCTGCTCTGCGAAAACCCTTAGCGAGCGATCAACTCGGAATGAGGGCCAACAATCACAGCAGAACTGCTAGATTACCTGACTGAAATGACAATTTAGGGAATTCAAATCATCAGCTGCAACCAGCATTGCATGTTTTTCCTTTCACCCCATAAAGGTGCAATGCCACATCGTAAGTGGCCGATATGTGCGCAACCGGGCTTCACATGGAAGTCAATTCTAGCCAATATTTCATTTATAGGCCCTGCAACTGCAATGAAAAATACCAATGACAAACTACGTTTGATAGTAATCACAGCTCGCCTATGCAGCCCCCAGTCATGTGCTACACACCTTATTATTCACTTGTTGTATAACTTTCATACGGTCTGTTACTAAATTTGTTCAAAACGCATCAATTTTTCAAGTTTACTAGTTGCCTACATATAATGAAGACAGTCATTTTGTAAGCTGAATCAATATTAATGAGAAGGCAGACTGGGTTTCACTAGGAACTTGCAACATCAATGAGGGACGAGGTACAGAGTGCCTCATACCTCAGTGTTGTCATTAGTTCCCAGTGACTTTGTAGGCTTCACTCATAACTATTGGTTCATCTCACATTATGGGGCCAATCCTATTCCTCAGGATTTTTTTGTGGCTTCGAGTAAGTGCTACCTTTTGCCGCTCTGTTGCTGCCGCCGCTCCGCGTACGCGGCTTTTTCTGTGATGGAGACAGTGCACAGCTGCCTGTCTCCATCTTTAATATTAAATATTCGGGCTATGCGGGGCGGGGGGGGGGGGGGGGATGGGTCCAGGTACTGTCAGCCAGTACTACGGTGTACTTACTGAGGATGGCTGTCTTCTTCCTGCTGTCCCGGCTGCTCTGAGGCATTGTCGCGTCATTATTACATGAGTGCGACACTGCCGGGAGCCAGATGCAGAGCTTCCTGGACTTCCTGCAGCGCTCTCCAGTAGCCGGCCCTGGCTGAGGCACTTATACTAGTGCCGCTGCTAATGCTTTTTTTCAATGGGCTTTTACAGCCCGTAGCTTGTCCCCGCCCCCTGCCTGCCCACAGCTTCAGCTCCTTCAATATTGTAAGTGTGAGGCAGCGCTCTCGGTGCCTCACAAACAAATGTGGCTGCATTTGAACAACAAAATTGATTATTATAATACAAAACACATTCATAACACAGAATGTGTGTTAAAAATATGTTCTTTGTATTATTTTAATCATTAAATGACAGGTGAGGCACTGCCTCCCCTGACTGCACGTCCCTGGGACAGAGTTACCCATCCGCTGCAGTGTGTGTGATCACCAGACAATGATGTCTATTTACTAAGCCTTGGACGGAATTAAAGTACCAGCCAATCATCTCCTAACTGCCATGTTACAGGCTGTGCTCAAAAAATGACAGTTAGGATCTTGTTAAAAATGCCTTTTAAATCTATGCTAGGTAATTAGAAAACAAAAATCAAACTGGTGGCACTGGTGTTTGAGGACTTCCTACCTATAAATTCTGTTACAGGGTCATGTTCTCCTTCCGTCTTAATGGTGCCAGCTATACTTTCATTCTCTAGGATGGGAAGAAACAGTTGCACAAAATCTGAGGTGTAGGGTGGAGCGATGACATCCAGGACCTGGTTAGAGAATGGAGGTTGCAAAAAAACAGAAATCTAGCCATGTACAAGACAGGAAAGGAACTGTGATATGGGTTATTAGAACTCACCTCTGTTACAAAGTATCGTATGAGAGAGATGTCTGTGTCAAGTTTCTCCAAGCACTTGCGGATGTAAGTGACAACGGGCAAAACATAACCTCGGCTCAATAAGTGAACCATTCTGTCCAGCAAAGTCTTCTTTAGTTCCAACTAATATAGAGGAAAGCACAGACTCATATCTGTTCATGTATAGTTTGGAGGAGAGAAGGGAAAGGGGGGACATGATAGAAACATTCAGATATATCAAGGGTCTTAAAGTTTAGGAGGGAAACATTCTTCAAAGGAAGAGAAGTATTAGAACTAGAGGACATACACTGAGACTGGAGGGGGGGAGGTTCAGGGGACATTTAAGGAAGTTACTTCACAGAAAGGGTAGTTGATAAGTGGAACAGCCTCCCATTAGAGGTGGTAGAGGTTAAGACTGTAGATCAATTTAAACATGCTTGGGATAGGCATATGAATATCCTTACAAAGAATTAAGGTTAAAAAAGTACTGCAATTTATTTATAAACATCTGAACTTGAACCTTCAAATGATTAGGGAATCTTTTAGTGACCACAATTATCCTACACACACGTGACATTTAAGTGTGCAAATCAGGTAAATATTTTTATCTCATTGATGGTTAGTGAAGTCATCATTGTAGTATCCCATCAATGTTGCTTAAAGATGTATAACAACCTAGGGGACAAAATCCTAGGTAGCTGCACCCACAAGCCAGAACCTCTGCACAGGGATTTTCCTGGGACTCCTCTGCATCTAGGACAGCCCTGCCAGGAAGCAGCCCCGCAGAATAAGCAGTTTCCAACTTTGTGTCATTATACAATAGCAGATCTTTGGCAACACTAAATAACATCACATTACTGGTGGGATGCATCATTCAGTTGCCTAATGATAATAACATGCAATCTTTTAATGTAAATCCATGTTCTTGGGATATATTAATCACAAAATGTATCACTTTATGTATAAAGCATCAAAATATCATGCAGCATTATATACTGAGGGGGATCAAGAAAAAACAAATGCCATGTCATGAAACAGAAAGTAAAGAAGGGCCTACCTAAAACAAGCTTACTGTCTAAGTGGAGTTGCATACAAGTAACAGTTAACACGATCAGCGTGCGCTTGCACATGCCTTATATCTGGTGCAAAAGATTTGTCCAAAATGAGGCACATCTCTGGATATGTACATCCTACACAGCCTGCGATTCCATCTACCACACTCCCTCAGAACACTTAGCTCACCTGCAGATGTTCCATGTCACCCATTCAGTAGCAAGTGCCAGTAGCTGCACCTGATTGCATATGCATGGCTGACACATGCACACTGAACAACTGGAAGATGCGTTGCACGCAACTCTGCAGTCTCTCCTCAGATAACGTACTGCATGAAATCATAGGGCTGTGCAGAGGAGATCATGTGATGAAGCTGGCTGCTCTTATTAGCTGGTTTATACCATTAAAGTACTGCAAAGGTCAGAGCTGTAGGTGAACGCTCTCAGAGCCAATGCTTGCCCAATGATCTAAGGGATTCTACAGCTTGGGTTTAATTATAACACTATTTCCACAGACCCAATAACATTACTAATTCATTACAAAATGATTATCTGCTATGGCAAGGACAAGTGAATCATGATTAGCCTTCTTGATAAACTTAACAACCTGATGTAACCCATAACAGCAACAAGAGTAGATATTAATGCCCTTATTTATCAATGAGTGATAAATTGCACAAGCCAATTAGCTCCTAACTTCCATGTCACAGGCTGGGTTTAAAAAATGAGAGTTAGGAGCGGACTGGCTGGTGCAATTTATCACTCATTGATAAATAAGGGCATACAACTGTAAATCTAGTCAGACTAATGAACAACATATCTGACAGCTTGCTGGTAGGTTAGGTACAGCAACAGAATAGATATATGTATGGGTTCACTACGATATGCCGGCGGTCGGGCTCCCGGCGACCAGCATACCGGGAGCCCGACCGCCGGCTTACAGACAGTGTGGCGAGCGCGAATGAGCCCCTTGTGGGCTCGCTGCGCTCGCCACGCTATGGGCACGGTGGCGCGCCACACTATTTTATTCTCCCTCCAGGGGGGTCGTGGACCCCCACGAGGGAGAATAAGTGTCGGTATGCCGGGTGTCGGGATCCCGGCGCCGGTATACTGTGCGCCGGGATCCCGTCAGTCGGCATACAGAAGACCACCCATATGTACAGCATCTGCCCAGTATACACCACAGTCACTTACCTGCTCCATAACATCCAGCTGTGAGTGCTCTGTTTCAAAGAGTTTAATAAGCAGTTGCAGTACCTGCGGATGTAGAAGCTGATGACAAGTACTGATCTGCAAAAACGGGAGAAAATAGTAACAAATTCAGAAAACCAATCACAAAATTCCCTTGGACGCACATACCATCTTATTTGCCGTACAATTTAAACTTGTAAAAAAAAAAAAGTCCATAGAGCTCCACTGAAGTGTTACAGTGGGACTGTCCACTTTACATTAAATCTGTTAGTACTGGGAACAGGAGACTTTCTGGTTAAAAACAGCTAACCAATTAAAAAAAAAAATAAAAAGAAGAAAATAAAACTAATAAAAGCATAATCACTTTCATTTTTATCCCTATAAAAAAATAAAAATAAAATAAAAAGCTATTGTTTATTTTGACTTTAAAATTAAATGTGTCCCCATAGTTTACCTCATCCAGCAAGGCCAGATGTACAGGCGTGTGATCCGTCTGTAACTGGAAATAACGGGGCTCTGACACTGTCCAATCCACCCACTTTAAAACACCCATAGCCACAACTGGGAACCTAGGGTAAAAACATAATAGATTAAAACTGCCATGGCTGCAGCCTGCATCTCATGACATCAACGCTCTCCCTTATCCCATGGCTGCGACATCACCACTAACCTGATACACTGATACAAGGTGCTGAGTTCAGCAACAAGCTCTGATGCTCCTTTGTTTTCATTACAGCACAGGTTATGGACAGTCTCCACCGCCTTGGATGTGGATTTCAGTTCATCCTTGTTAATATTCACTCTCTTATTCTGCAGTAAAAACACAACAAGCAGATGACTATAGCACAGAAAACCAGTTAAGTCCATCTCAGGGTTACCTTCAAGTACAGCTTAATATATTTATGTAGCCTGTAGTGTAATGGACAATTTTTTAACTTAACTTTTTTAGGTCACTTAATTTTCATACGAGAATTAAGGACTAAAAGGGTTATTCAGACTTGTTAGCAAACCCAAAAAACTAGCAATTGAGCAAACCCATCTTGCACAGCAGGTGGGGCAGATGTAACGTGTGCAGAGAGATTTAGATTTGGGTGGGTTATATTGTTTCTGTGCAGGGTAAAAACTTACTGCTCTATTTGTATATTCCAATTTAGATTAAATTTTGAACACACCCCACTCAAATCTAATCTCTCTGTACATGTTACATCTGCCCCACCTGCAGTGCCACATGGTTTTGCCCATTAGTGTCTCTTTTTTTTTTGTTTGCTAACAACTCGGAATAACCCCCTAATCAGGATTCTGATCTGTAAAATGTTAGTGCATTCTTTAACACTTTAATACAACTGCATCCTCTAAGGAAGACACTGATTCTACTTGTCAGAATGGACACATGAATATTTCACCCCTGTTCAAAATGACTTCCAAATGATTAACACCCCCCCCCCCCCCCGCCCCCCACATCATCATGCAAAAAAAAAAATGTCATAAAACCCTGGAAATATGTAAATATAAATGAAAAGGCCAAGATGTATATCCACCTTCCACTATCTCTTCCCATTCAAACAGTATGACAGCACTGTATGCCATTTGGTAGTGACTACTTTATTATTGGTGGCTTATAGTAGCCACACGTACTTCCCCCACTATCTGCAACAACTTATTTCACTACCTTATGCATCAAACATTCCCCACACCTCTAAGATTGTAAGCTCAATTGGCCGCATCCATTTGTTACATTCTATTTGATATAATTATGTGTCATTTGGTTGTATAGAAATCCCCTCAATTGACTGTGCTGCATAACACGTTGATATTTTATAACTAAAGAGGTTAAGAATTCCTTCTGTCAGTCTTCCTTGAACATAAGGAATGTTCTCTTGCAATTACTCCACTGAAAGTTATGGGCTAGTTCATGAGAACTCAGCAAAACATCTTCCAGATCCTCCAAAAACGCTATAGCCAAATTATCAAGAAATACAAAAAAATATTTTTTTGTATGGCCAAACCAACTCTTTGGCTAGACAATCTCCCCAAATTTTGCCTCCCCCAGGGGTCCCCTGTGTTACCTGTTGCTGAAAGCCAGCTGAAGTATACTGAAATTCACCTAGTCTTTTCAACAGAGCAGAACAGACACTCTCTAATAAGCACCATTACAGACTGAGGGCCTAATTCAGCGTGGATCGCAAAAGCAAAATCTTTCTCTAATGGGCAAAACCATGTGCACTGCAGGGGGGCAGATATAACATGTGCAGAGAGAGTTAGATTTGGGTGGGGTGTGTTCAAACGGATATCTAAATTGCAGTGTAAAAATAAAGCAGCCAGTATTTACCCTGCACAGAAACAAAATAAGGCCCTAAATACTTCCTCACTACAAGATCACAGCATGATACATCAGGTCATGTAATAGGAAGACTGAAGCTCACCCATCCTTCTGTATGGAGGGTATAGTGTGGGGCCCAAAACAGCAATATGGTGGCTACCCACACCACACCCATTAAATATATGTTTTCCATTTAGTGGAAACCTGAACACAACAGACTTTTAAACCTCAATGATGGGTTTACCTTTAGGTCAATAAAGAATAAAACTACTTCCCCTGACATGCAGGAATTTCCCAGACTCTGTGGTTGTGGAGAAAACTTCCACTACCTGTACTTCCATGAGGATGTAGTCAATATCTCAGCTTGCAGACGGTCAGAATGCCGGCAGATCACGACAGTAAGTAAAGTGGTTAGGGTTAGGCACTAGGGGAGGGTTAGGCTACGGAGGGGTGGGTTAGAATACTTACCAAAATCTTTTGGGATTTTGAACATCAGGATGGTGCTGTTGGGATTCGGACCGTCAGCATGCTAGGATATAGTACCCAACCCCATCCATGATCCTCCAGGACTCACGTTCTGGAGTTGTAATGTAAACTGCTGCTGACAAAAAGAAAAACTGACTGGGGGAATGGTCCATGTGTGCTAGCAGTGAATTACCTTATTAGTATGACCATGTCATGTTTCTGATACCTCACCAGCATACTTGCAGGTGGTCACAAAATGTACTGACATGAAAGGTCAAGTTGGCCCAGAATCACAGAAACCACTAACATAGGAGAACTAAGTCAGTTTTTCTCTTTCTCATCATGGAGTTCACTTTCAAATTCCCATTGCCTACTACAGTAGTAGTACATAAAGTCACAGATTTACAGGAGGTATCGCACCTTCTTCCAAGTCTCCACCACACTGGATGCATAGGCCAAGATGTGGATGTATTTGTGTTTGTGGTCTTGGTTTATCTTGGCACCCGGTTTAAAGAGGGACTGCATGAAAAGATCCAAGAAGGCAGGAACACGGATCTAGGTAGAGAACACGGATAAGGCAATGTTGTCAGCTAGTGCATGATGTAATAGGAAACAGTGATGTGGGAAATGTGTCAGGTATCAAACAGAATCAGCGGAGAGATTTGTAAATGTATAAAATTCTGCACCAAACTCACTTATGATCTGGCACTTAGGATTTTGTATTAAACATAGAAATAATTGTATTCTGGCAGTGGAGAAAGGGCTGTCTCATTAGTCTTGTGGAGGAAGAGCTAAATCACAGGTTCTCAAACTCGGTCCTCAGGACCCCACACGGTCCATGTTTTTCAGGTCCCCTGTAGATTTTAAAAATGTGACAGTTGGTGATACACAGTGCAGCTGCTGGGTGACATGGAAAACGTGAACCGTGTGGGGTCCTGAGGACTGAGTTTGAAAACCACTGAACTAGATTAATACATTTCAATATTGTGTATTTAATATTCTGGCTGCCAGTTAGAAATGGTACTTCATGTAACTAATATATACAGGTCCAGAACAAAGGTCATTTAAGAGACCTTACTGTAGTATCAGGATAACCAGAGAATCCACACTACAGTATTTATTTCAGACAAAAATAGACGTTATGGTTAGAACTTACCGTTGATAACGTGATTTCTCTTATGTCCACAGGTATCCACAGAATAACATTGGGATATGGTTGAGCGACAGCGGAAATGGCACCAACACGGTCACGAGCTTTCTGGCCTCCCAGGATGCATCGGGGCCTCACCATATAGTCCCGCCCACCGACTCAGTCAGATCAGTTCTTTCCACAGCGATTAAGGCAGGAGCATCAGGTAGAGACCTGTTTAGGCGATAACACCACACATGCACACCCTTCCATACAAGAGGGAAGAGGTTTAGTGATTGTCTAGATCCTCAAAACAGGTGCGTCAGGGTGGGATCCCTGTGGATATAAGAGAAATCACGTTATCAACGGTAAGTTCTTACCATAACGTCTATTTCTCTGGCTGGGTCCACAGGATTATCCACAGGATAACATTGGGATTCCCAAAGCCAATTTTAGTGGTGAGGACGCTCCTGATTACACAGGAGGACCTTTCGCCCGAAGTCTACGTCATGAGAGGCAAAAGTATCAAAGGCATAATGTCTGATGAATGTGTTTCTGGAAGACCATGTGGCTGCCTTACATATCTGTTCTGCTGAAGCACCCTCTTGTGCTGCCCATGAAGGACTTACCTTACGTGTAGAGAGTGTGCAGAGACATTAGCCGGAGTAGGGAGATCTGCATGAGAATAAGCTTCTGATATTACCATTCGTAGCCATCTCGCCAGCGTCTGTTTACTAGCAGGCCATCCTCTTCTATGGAATCCGTAGAGGATGAAGAGAGAATCTGTTTTCCTGATGGCACTAGTACGATCTATGTAGATTCTTAAAGCTCGGGCTACGTCCAGCGACGCTTCTCCCGCAGATAGTCCCGGTACCTGAAAAGCTGGGACTACACTCTCTTCATTCAGGTGAAACTTTGAAACCACCTTTGGAAGATAACCAGATCTGGTTCTGAGAACTGCTCTGTCTGGAAAAAAACTTAGGAAAGGAGACTTACACGATAATGCTCCTAAATCTGACACTCTTCTGGCTGACGCCATTGCCAGTAGAAAAAGCACTTTAGCCGTTAACCATTTAAGATCTGCTCTCTTAAGCGGTTCAAACGGAGGACCCTGGAGGAATTTAAGCACTAAATTCAGATTCCAGGGAGCTGCAGGAGGAACAAATGGAGGTTCAATATGTACAACTCCCTGAAAGAAAGTACGTACATCCTGTAAATCAGCAATCTTTCGCTGAAACCATACAGTTAATGCAGATACTTGAACTCTCAAGGAAGCAACTTTCAAACCTTTAGCCAATCCTGCTTAAAGGAAATCCAAAATCCTGGAAACTTTAAAAGATCTTGGATTCAAATTTTTTCCAGTACACCAATGAATATACGCTTCCCATATTCTATGATACACATGAGCTGAAGAAGGCTTTCTTGCTCTAAGCATAGTTTGGATTACTTGTTTCGAAAATCCTCTCGCTTCTAAGATAGAGGTTTCAACAGCCACGCCGTCAAAGACAGGTGATCCAGATGACTGTGGCAACAAGGACCATGCATTAGCAGATCTGGACGTTGAGGGAGCAGAATCGGTGATTCCACAGACATTCTTAACAGATCTGTGTACCAATGCCTTCTTGTCCAAGCTGGAGCTATTAGAATTATTGCTCCCTTTGCTTGCTTTATTTTTCTCACTACTCTGGGTAACAGAAATATTGGAGGGAACAGATACGCCAGACGAAATTTCCATTCTACTGACAGTGCGTCTACAAGGACCGCTCCTGGGTCCCTTGTTCTCGATCCGTACCTTGGAACTTTGTTGTTTAGACGAGACGCCATGAGGTCTATATCTGGTAGACCCCATCTGTTCACTAGTGTCTGAAACACTTCTGGGTGTAATGCCCATTCGGTTTCCTGAATGGTGTGTCGACTGAGAAAATCCGCTTCCCAGTTCAGAACACCTGGGACAAACACTGCTGACAATGCTAGGAGATGGAGTTCTGCCCATCTTAGAATGGGAGTTACCTCCTCCATCAGTCTCTTGCTGTGAGTTCCTCCTTGATGATTGAGGTACGCTACTGCTGTCGCATTGTCTAAGCGGATCTGGACTGGTCTTCCTTGCAGACTGTCCTTTGCCTGAACTAGAGCCATGTAAATGGCCCTTATTTCCAACAGATTTATTGGCAGGCGACTTTCCCTTGCGGTCCATTTCCCCTGGAACCACAGGCTTCCGAGTACCGCACCCCAGCCTTGCAGGCTGGCATCTGTTGTCAGGACTTGCCACTCTTTTATCCAAAAGGGTCTCCTCTTGTTTAAATGGTCTGTCTGTAGCCACCACGCCAGAGACCTTTTTACGTTTACTGGAAACTTTATCATCTGCTTTTTTATCGTCTGATGATTTCCGTTCCATTTGGTCAGAATAAGGTGCTGCAATGGTCTGGAGTGGAATTGCGCAAATTCCACCATGTCGAAGGTTGATACCATCAGACCCAACAGTCGCATTGCTGCATGGACTGACATTGTCTGGGTGTGCAACGCTTCCTGAGCCATGACCTGCACCTTGACTATCTTTTTCTCTGGTAAGAGAACTTTCTGTAGGTCTGAATCCAATATGGCCCCCAAATGAACCATCCGCTGTGACGGATTCAGAGACGACTTTTCCCAATTTATGAGCCACCCGTGTCTCTGTAAACAAACTATTGTCTGTTGAAGATGGCTCAGGAGTAAATCTTGCGAATGTGCTAAGATTAACAGGTCGTCTAGGTATGGGAATATTCTTATCCCATGTTTGCGCAGACAAGCTGCCATAACCACCATGATCTTGGTAAACACCCTGGGTGCTGTTGCTAGCCCGAAGGGCAAAGCTTGGAACTGAAAATGTTCCTGGAGGTAACACTGATGAGACAGTGCTATAGGCACATGTATGTAAGCATCCCGTACATCCAGAGATACCATGTAATCTCCCGGTTCCATGGCCAACATACGTCTCCATGTGGAACTTCGGGATCCAAATGTATTTGTTTAACATTTTTAGATTGAGAATTGGTCGATATGACCCATTTGGTTTCTGGATCAGAAACAGATTGGAGTAAAACCCCTGTCCCCTTTGTGATGGAGGTACTGGGACAATCACACCAGACTGCAGTAATTTTTGGACTGCTTCTTGCAGGGCATTGGCCTTCGACGCTATGCGAGACGGGCTGGTGCAAAAAAATCTTTGAGGAGGCTGCCTCCTGAATGGGAACCCATACCCCTGAGATACCACCTTCTGCACCCAAGCATCTGTTGTTGACTGCTGCCATATGTGTGCAAAATGAAGGAGTCGGCCCCCAACCCTGGAATCCTCCAGGCGGAGGCCCGTCTCTTCAGGCTGATGGTTTCTGTTCAGGCTTGGAAGCTGGCTTTTTGCTAGCCCACTGCTTCCTACCCCTGGTTTTGAACTGGGGTTGCTTAGACTCCTCTTTAGCTTTCGCTTTGCTTTGCCAACGAAATGAGCAAAACTTTGAACCCTTAGACTTATAACCCTAAGTAGACGGAAATCTGACCTTCTTTGATTCAGCCTCTGATTCTAGGATATCAGATAATGGTTTCCCAAACAATATATTACCAACGAAAGGCAATGCTTCCAATTCTTTCTTGGATTCCGCATCTGCTTTCCAGGTACGTAGCCAAACTGCTCTGCGAGCGGCTACTGTCAAGGCTGAAGCTTTAGAAGCAACTGTACCCATATCAATTGCTGCTTCTTCTAAGTATTGGGCAGATTGTCTTAAACGGCTTAAAAGGTACTCTTGCTCCGAAGTAGGAGAAGAGATATAATTTTCTAGTTCCTCTATCCATTCGCCCATTGCCTTTGCTATCCAGGCCGAAGCCATAGCAGGTCTTACCACTGCTCCTACTAGAGAAAATAAGTTTTTCAAAAAGCTATCTACCCTTCTGTCTGTGACATCATTTAGTGAGGTAGATGACAGTGGTAAAGCAGATTTATACACAAGTCGCAGAACATGTGCATCTACTTTTGGAGGAACTTCTCTTTTCGAACAATCCGCAGCTGGAAATGGATAATAAGAATTCCATCTTTTCGGAATCTTCTATTTCTTACTGGGCGTCGCCCAAGACTCATCCATCATTTCCGCCAGTTCATCTGACGCTGGGAATTCAGTTTTCACTGATTTTGTTAGTTTAAACACAGGTGCTTTAGATTTTAACACTGTTTTAGCTGGCTCTTTCAAAGAGAGAACAGCCTTCACAGCATTAATAAGTTCAGTTACATCGTCTGAACTAAATCTCTGCGACTGATCATCTTTCAGAGTATTTGAATATACTGTATCATCATCTGTTGTATCATATTGTGTAGTCTGCCACATATACGCATCTGTCTTAGTCTTACCTGTCCCTTGGTTGCTTGTAGAGGCTACTGGAACCAAGCCGTAGGAAGGGAGCTGCATGTATGGGTTAATAGTGTAACCTAACCCCTGAGGTGGTGCTACCGGAGCTAACCTGTCCGCTATTGAAGATAGCCTCAGTCAGGTGCCATCTCTTTTGTCGTGACGGATTGCACCTGAATGAGGAGGGGGCAGCGGTGCTGGGGGGGAAGGATGGTTAGAAGGTTGGAGGAGATTTTAAACTAGGAGCCTGGGGGGAGGGTTTAGCTAGAAACTACGGGTCATGCAGTGAGAATAGTGGGGATGGCGGTAGTAAACGAAATGGGGGAGAAGTTGGGGGGAGGGTAAGAGCAGGCGGTAAGGTTACTAACATGGGTACTAAAAGGGATTTTACCAAAGCACTAACCAATGATGATTACAGGTCATCATTGCTACATAAGGTGAAAGATGTCCCTAACGCAAGGGAAAATGCTTATCTTAGTTGTATGTATGTAAACGCCAGAAGCATTACTGGTAAAAAGGGTGAACTAGAAATACTTGCAGCAAGCAAACAGTATGATATTATAGGCATTACTGAAACTTGGTGGGATGAATCTCATGATTGGTCAGTCTGGAGGGCTATACACTGTTTAGGAGAGACAGACTAAATAAAAAGGGTGGAGGGGTGTGTCTTTACGTAAAGCCGTTTTTAAAACCTGATATACGGGAAGATATTCAGGAGGGGACTGTAGACACTGTCGAGACATTATGGGTAGAAATTGCATGCGGGGGAAAAAGGAATAAAAAAGTTAGTATTGGGTGTATGCTATAGGCCGCCTGGTATCAACGCATCTGATGAGGAATTGTTACTAAAGCAAATTGAAAGAGCAGCAGGAGTAGGAGACATAGTAGTGATGGGAGATTTTAACTATCCAGAGATAAACTGGAAAAACGATTCATGTGATACTGCTAGGGGAAATATGTTTTTAAACACACTTAATGATAACTACTTAGTCCAACTAATTGAGGAACCAACTAGGTACAATGCAATCTTAGACCTGGTATTAACAAACAATGGGGATTTGGTATCAGGTATTATAGTAGGGGAACCCATAGGAAACAGCGACCACAATATGGTCACATTCAATATCAGTTTCCATAAACAGCCCTATACTGGCTCAACTAGGACTCAACTTTAGCAAAGCAAATTTTGAAAAGATGAGGGTATTTTTCAGGGATACTGAATGGGAAGGTTTGTTTTTAGGAAAAACTACTACGGAGAAATGGGAGGTACTAAAATTCCTGCTAGCTAAAAATACACTCAAATTTATTCCTATGAGTAGCAAAAAAAGGAATAAAAATCATAAACCGATGTGGCTTAACAAAAAGATTAAGGAACTTATGGGCAAGAAAAGGCGAGCATTTAAAAAATACAAATCTGACGGGGAAGCAGAGTAATTTCAGCACTATAAGGAATGTAACAAAATTTGCAAAAAGGAAATAAGAGCGGCTAAAGTAGAAACTGAAAAACTAGTAGCAAAGGAAAGCAAAGCAAATCCCAAAAATTATTTAAATACATTAATAGCAAGAGATTAAAGAAGGAGAGTATAGGCCCTTTAAAAGACAAGTTGGGAGTCTTAAGCAAAAATGATAATGACATAGTGGACACACTAAATGAGTTTTTTTCAACAGTATTCACTAGAGAGGACCCATTTCAGGGACTGACACACAATCTCAATAATGAGAATATCCCACTGATAGGTACTTATTTAAGCAAGGAAGTAGTCTGTGACCGATTCAAACATTTAAAGATTAATAAATCACCAGGGCCCGATGGTATTCACCCAAGGGTTCTAATGGAGCTTCACTCTGAACTGGCAAAACCGCTATCTTTGATCTTTAAGGATTCAGTTATATCAGGTATGGTTCCCAAAGACTGGCGTATAGCGGAAGTAGTGCCTATATTCAAAAAGGGAAGTAAAGCTGAACCAGGTAATTATAGACCAGTTAGTCTTACATCTATAGTGGGGAAAGTATTGGAAGGTATTCTAAGAGATAGTATTCAGAAGTTCCTTGAAGTCAATAAGGTCATTAAAAGGAATCAACATGGGTTTATGAAGGACAGATCCTGTCAAACCAACTTACTTGGCTTTTATGAAACGGTAAGCGCAAACCTAGATCAGGGTAAAGACGTGGATGTAATCTTTTTAGACTTTGCCAAAGCGTTCGATACTATACCACACATGAGACTTATCTACAAGCTACAAGAATCAGGGCTAGGAAGCACAATATGCACTTGGGTCAAAAACTGGTTAGATAATAGGGAGCAGCGCGTTGTGGTTAATGGATCTTTTTCAACTTGGACTGAAGTGCTAAGTGGTGTGCCGCAAGGCTCAGTATTAGGACCGCTATTGTTCAATATTTTCATTAACGACCTAACAGAAGGTCTAGAGAGCATGGTGTCAATTTTTGCAGATGATACCAAATTGTGTAAGGCTATAAATACAGAGGAGGATGCAGAGTCTCTTCAGAACGACTTAGTTAAATTAGAAGCATGGGCAGCCAAATGGAGAATGCGCTTCAACACAGACAAGTGTAAGCTAATGCACTGTGGTAACAAGAACAAAAATTACACCTACCTACTAAATGGGGTAAAATTAGGGGATTCTGTACTGGAAAAGGACTTGGGTGTCCTCATAGATAGCAAGATAAGCAGTAGTACCCAAAGTAGGACTGCAGCAAAGAAGGCTAATAAGATATTAGCATGCATAAAACGGGGTATTGATGCTAGGGACGAGAGTATTATACTCCCGTTATATAAATCACTAGTGAGGCCACACCTTGAATACTGTGTACAATGCTGGGCACCGTACTACAAAAAGGATATCCTGGAGCTTGAAAAGGTACAGAGGAGGGCGACCAAACTAATTAAGGGCATGGAGACGATGGAATACAAGGAAAGGCTTGAAAGACTAGGCATGTTTACATTGGAAAAGCGGAGACTAAGAGGGGATATGATCAACATCTACAAATATATAAGGGGACAATACACAGAGCTTGCGCGGGACCTGTTTTTGGTTAGATCAACACAGAGGACTCGTGGACACTCGCTCAGGTTAGAGGAGAGGAGATTCCGCACAATACGGCGTAAAGGCTTTTTCACGGTAAGGGCAATACGTGTTTGGAATTCCCTGCCCGAGGGAGTTATAATGGCGGAATCTGTCAACACCTTTAAGAATGGGTTAGATAAATTTCTAATGGATAAGGATATCAAGGGGTATGGTGCTTAGTCATGCATTATAGTTACTATAAATAGGGATAAAATGCAACGGCTGACAGCAGCATCAGTCAGAAATTTTAGTCAAATCATCATGCATAGGAGACCACAAATAGGTTGAACTCGATGGACAATTGTCTTTTTTCAACCTCAGATACTATGTTACTATGAGTCTTTGCGAACATATTCCATGGTGGCTCTGTTGGTGGTTGAACCAACTCCTGTTTTTTACTTTGCTGAAAAGCAAAACAGTTCGCACACAAGCCCTCATAAGTGACTAATTGATCCACATCAATTAACCCTGTCTTACAAGATAAGCATGTTAGGGATGTAGGAGTGCTTGATAAATTATCCTCGTCACTTTTGCCGCTCACAGACATGGTAATAATCTGTTAATGACTACACAATTTGTGACTGAAAATCACCTATATATGAGTATAAAGAAGTGAAATCAATCTGACCACAGTGCACCTGAATTGATGGTCAGAACAGGACTGACATTACACAAAAAAGTCAGCACTCATACTAGCAGTCAGTCACATGTTAAAGCATTAGACATTGTCATATGAGAATACAACCCCATTACAACTTATAAATAAGTAGGAAAATTGTACTTCTGTTTTTAACTGGTTCTTTTTCAACATTACATGCAGAAAACACAGTAATATACAGATCTCATATGCAATAGGTACTAAATATTAACAATTCATACTAACAAGTAGAGAGAATTTTTAGTACTGTATACCCTTCCTCTGGACAGCGGGATACAGGGAGACTCACCACACTTCCATATCCAAGCAAATGCGCTCGTGAGACGCTGAGTGGATTCAGACGCTACTGATGTACACTACCGCTTCTGATAACTGATAACGGACACAGTCGCTCCTGCGGACACGGACGCTCAACGACTTCCACGTGTATGCAGACGCTAAGGCCTGCGACTCGGTCTAGGCGGGATCTCTAGTGTACACAACCGCAGCGTCTAAGCTGCGACCGAGTACCCTCGTGGTAGCGTCTGAGCCAAAAGTGAGGTCATTCAGTTCATGAAACGAGAGACGCGTGGAAACTGGCCATGAACTCGGAGGAGGGGCGGCCAGGAGAGCGTCTGAATCCCCCTGTTGACTTAAACCCTAAGGATCGCGGCCTCTACCTAGTCCTGGCGCCTATGATCCCTAGAGCGTAGCGCTGTCGCACTCGAGATGTTCGGCGCATCAACATACTGTTTGTAGTCTCCACCAAATCAGTGTAGCTGTGTCCGGACCCCCCTATTAAGAGTAAATCCATAGACTTACCGTCCCCCCATGCTCCAGCCACAGCCTGGTTACGTCTGCTGGACCTGCTAGAACATCCGACACAGACGCCCGTCGAGACAGCACTATTACCGCGAAGGTAAGCGTTGTTGCGACCCGGTGGGGAGTTGTTGGAGAGACTTATTCCAGTATGCGTTTAAGACGCTATTAAGAAAAGTTGCTCAAAAAAAGTAAGTCTATAAAAATTAAATAATAAAAAGCTTGAGGCTGCTTTATTCACAGCAGCCCTGTGACCATGTGGCTTCCTACCGCACCATGCAAAAAACTGGACTGAGTTAGTGGGCGGGACTATATGGTGAGGCCCCGATGCATCCTGGGAGGCCAGAAAGCTCGTGACCGTGTTGGTGCCATTTCCGCTGTCGCTCAACCATATCCCAATGTTATCCTGTGGATAATCCTGTGGACCCAGCCAGAGAAAAAATCCTTTCTTACCAGCTCCACGGGGGGAGAGTCCATGCTTGTAAACATCTTGAACAACACAGTAATGTCTGCTGGGTTTAAAGCTCCTTTGGACAACATAGCTCCAAGTGCTTGACACGCCCGAGGGTAGGATGCGGCAGTACTCAGTGCAAGAGTAATTTGACTGGCATCATGGCCCCTGGAGAACAAAATTTTACGTTCTAGTATATATACACACACATGAAATATTATTTCCTTCTAGTACTATAGGAAATGTATTAGTACTAAAAAACTGAACTTGACAATCTCACTAAAACAATCAGTGTGATTAGACAACACCATGATCAAATAGTGAAAGGTAATTCACATCATCATATTTTATATGCAGTTGCTCAATAAATAATGGGTGAGGTAAATGGCTGAGGAGGCACTGTCTACTACCAAAGCCAGATTTACACACACACACACACACACACACACACACACACACACACACACATATATGAGCCAAAGGGTGCATGTGGGCATTACACACGTTGCAGCAGTATATACGTGTGGGCATTATACACTGGTGCAGCAGTATATACTGCCTGGAATGTGGTGAGTATTGATCAGGGATGTGAGAACAAGGTAGGCAGGGTGGCAATGCCTTACTGGCAATAGACTTTTTACTCCAGAGGTTTGACGATAAAATGGTTAGAATAAATACAAAGAAAATTAAGAGGATTTTGGTGCTTACCGATAAATCCATTTCTCTGAATCCACTCGGGAACACTGGAGATTGATCAGACAGCTGGGGTGTGAAGGATGTAGACCAGTGATTCCCAACCGCTGTGCCGCGGCACACTAGTGTGCCGCCAGCGGTTCTCAAGTGTGCCGCACAGCCGCCAGAGATGTCGCTGCCTGACTGCCGCAGTGATGATTAAGAAGATCGGCCAGCGCTGGGCACTTCTGCAGCCCAGCCTGCGACCTATGCTGACGAGCCGTGACTCACAGGTCACGGTCACGCAAACACCACATCGAGTTCCCGCCTGGAGTGCCCGCCCACTGCTGATCTGTGCTGCTTCCTTCATTCATTCTCAGCGCTCCTCACTGCTCCCACCACTGACGGTGAAAGATTTAAGTCACAGGTTAGTGTGGCATTCCTATGGGGGCACTGTGTGGTGGCATTCCTATGGGGGCAATGGGTGCAATGTGTGGTGGCATTACTATGGGGGCAATGTGTGGTGGCATTCCTATGGGGGCAATGTGTGGTGGCATTCCTATGGGGGCAATGTGTGGTGGCATTGCTATGGGGCAATGTGTGGTGGCATTGCTATGGGGCAATGTGTGGTGGCATTGCTATGGGGCAATGTGTGGTGGCATTGCTATGGGGCAATGTGTGGTGGCATTGCTATGGGGCAATGTGTGGTGGCATTGCTATGGGGCAATGTGTGATGGCATTGCTATGAGGCAATTATCTTTGTTTTATATCCTTGTGTGTGTGTGTGTTTGTTTTTTTTTGTTTTTGCGCGGTACTGATGGTGTGCCCTGGCAATTTTCAAATAATGTTTGGTGTGCCGCGAATTAAATAAGGTTGAAAATCACTGATGTAGACCATAAGTAGCACAAGCTAACAAAAAAAAATTATGCACAGCTGGTTCCTCCCCCTTCGCGCCCCCTAATCCCTCCAGTTTGAAAAAGGTACGGAGAGATGACGGAACATGAAAAATCAAGGCCATACGGAAAAGAACCAAACCGTACCAACACGTCAAACAGCAACTAAGAACTATTAATATAATAATCAAGCTGTTTGAACTAAATTTAACAAGAACACGCAGGCTGACAGCACCGAGGCAGGCGTCCAGTGTCCCTGAGTGGATTCAGAGAAATGGATTTATCGGTAAGCACCAAAATCCTCTATTCTCTTTCATCCAGTAGGGGACACTGGAGATTTATCAGACAGCTGGGGATGTCCCAAACATATTCCCACGGGCGGGAGTGCTATCCAAAGTCTGCAGAACCAAACGTCCAAACCTTGCATCTCTAGATGCAAACGGATCAAACTTGTAAAAATGAGTGACGAATGACCACATTTTAGCTCTGCAAAGTTGGGTAGTGGAGGCTCCTCTAGCCGCCGCCCATGAAGCACCCACTGATCTGGTAGTATGAGCACCTACTTGCAAAGGAACTCTCTTACCACTACAGTGATAAGCATGTTTTATGGGTAACCTTATTCATCTGGCCAAAGTTTGTTTAGAAGCTGGCCAGACCTTCCTGGGACCATCATACAAGATAAACAAGGCGTCTGACTTCCTAATGGAATTTGTGGCCTGCACGTATACCCGTAAGGCTCTGAACACATCCAAAGCTAAATTCCCCTCTCCCTGGAAGGAGGGGACCACAATCGGTTGGTTAAATGTGGAAACTGGAAACCACTTTAGGTAAAAACTCCGCTTTTGTACGGAGCTCTGCTCTTTATGAAAAGCGAGGAAAGGACTTTTACACAAAAGAGCCCCCAACTCTGATACTCTCCCCGCTGAAGCCAAAGCTAAAAGCAGGGCCACTTTCCAGCTCAAGAATTTCAGATCTACTCTTTCAAAGGTTCGAAAACTGCCGATCTCAAAAATTCAAGCACTAAATTTAGATACCACGGGGCCATGGGAGGATGCAACGGTGGTTGTATTCTCAACACGCCCTGCAAAAATGTCTGGACCTCCTGCAAGGACGCCAGATGTTGTTGAAAAAGGATCGAGAGTGCTGAGATCTGGACCGTCAAGGATCCCAATCGCAAACCACCTTCCAAGCCATTATGGAGAAACCTCAAGAGTCTAGTAAGACGAAACTCTCTGGGATTCTAGCCCTTAGACTGGCACCAGACCATGTACTTTTTCCAGATTCTATAGTAGTGTACTGTGGTGATTGGCTTCCTTGCAGGTAGGAATAGCAGATTTTGGGATATCCGTCTCTTAGTATCCTGATCTCAAGAACCACGCCATGAAATGTATACGGTTCAGATCTGGGTGAAGGAATGAGCCCTGGGACAACAGGTCCTTCCTCTGTGGCAGTATCCAAGGATATTCCACCAGGAGTCCCCTCAGGTCCGAGTACCAACTCCTGCGAGACCAATCTGGGGCTATTATATTCACCCACGCTCCTTCCCGTTTGACCTTTTTTAACACTCTTGGTAAAAGGGGAAACGGTGGGAAGATGCGCATCCACCACCTCTGCTGCTGGATCTCGCGCCCTGGCTACGTATCTTGGCAACTGATGGTTGTTTCGAGAGGCCATTAGGTCTATCTGCGGTAGACCCCACCTTCGTACCACTGCCTCAAATACCTGGGGGTGTAGACACCACTCCCCTGGATGCATGTCTTGACGACTGAGGTAGTCTGTTCCCCAATTTTCCACTCCTGGAATGAAGACTGCCGACAGGATTATGCTGCGCTTTTCTGTCCATGACAGAATCTTTGTGGCTTTTTTTAAAGCCATGCGGCTTCTTGTTCCTCCCTGACGAATAATGTATGCTTTCGCCGTCACATTGTCCGATTGCACTCTTACATGCGGAGCCCATATTAGGTCTTCTGCGAGAAGGAGTGCATTATAAATGGCTCTTAGCTCCAGTACATTTATTGGAAGACTGCTTGCCTGCAGTGACCATCGTCCCTGAAACTGATGGTTGCCCAGTACTGCTCCCCATCCTGAGACTGCTATCTGTTGTCAAAATCTTCCAATCCCAGATTCCAAATGTATTTCCCGCTGCTAGGTTCTAGTGGACCGACCACCAAATTAGCGAGGTTCTCGTCTGGGGCGACAAGCGAATCCTTCGGTGAAGAAGTAGATGTATGCCTGCCCCCTGAGCAATCAGATTCAGCTGAAAGATTCTGGAATGCAGTCTGCCATATGTGATTGCTTCGAAGGATGCTACCATCTTTCCTAGAAGGCGTACACAAAAAATGCAGAGATACAGTCTGGTTTTGTAGAACCTGACGTACCATTTCCTTGATGTTTTGAATGTTCTGGGAGAAACACCTTCATTTGGATCGTATCTAAAATGAGGCCCAGGAATTGAATCCTCTGCGTTGGTTGCAGATTGGATTTCTTGAAATTTATGATCCAGTGTCGGATCAGAAACTGGTGACTAATCTGAGCATTCCAGATCAACTGGTCCTGACAGGGAGCCTTGAGAAGAAGGTCGTCCAGAGACAGTATTATTGTTATCCCTAATGATCCCAACATGACTGCCATGATCTTTGTAAATACTCTCGGGGCAGATGATGGGTCAAACAGTAGCGCTCTGAATTGGTAATGAGTTTTGCACACTGCAAACCGTAAATAGGTGCAGGGCCCAAATTGGGACATGTGTCCACTGACACCATGAACTCTTTCCATGAACTTGACCTCCAAAACCTCTTCCTCTAGCATGAAAGGATTGAGACCTAAATGAACACAGGACCAGAGTTATTTCTTCTGACCGGTGGAGTAGTTCTAAGATACGTTGTAGGGAAAAAAAGTAGATTTCCCCGCCATTGCTTGTGAAATCCACTTGTCTAATTCTGGCTCAAATAATGCTTCCCCTACAAAGGGGATCGCCTCAACTGCCTTCTTGGAATCAGAATCCACTTGCCATTCTCTGAGCCACAGAATCCTTCTGGCCAATATGGCCAAAGCCGAGATGCATGATGCTATTCTGCTAGCATCCTTTGTAGCTTGGCAAATATAAGTAGCCGACTCACGGATATGTTCCGCTAGCTGAGCTAACTCTTCCTGGTTATCTTCCGCCACTGCCTGAACAATCTGACCAGCCCATGTTACAATAGCCTTATTTACCCAAGCACTGACAATCGTAGGTCTGTGTGATGCTCCTGCAGCCAAAAAGATGGATTTCAGTGCAGTATCCAATTTACGATTTGACACATCCTTTAGTGACATTTGGTATAGGTAAGATTGTCTTCTTAGACAGTCTAGCCATAGAGGCATCCACAACCAGTGGGATTTCCCACTTAGACATGACACCCTTGGGCAGTGGGTAATTGGTCATGAACTTCTTGGGAATCTGGAAGCGTCTATCTGGCTGCTTCCACGCTTCTTCCATTTGATTCTGGAGAGTCTGAGGAATTGAAAACACTGCTGTTTGCGGTTTCTGCAACTCAAATAGGTCAAATACTTCAGGTTCCTTAACCTCTTCCTCCTTGAAGTAAAATACCTGTTTTACTGCTTCAATATAAGGGAATCTAACCATATGACCTCATCATCCTCCTTCTGAGGACTGACATCAATTACTGCCTCAACTGACTCTCCCTCCTCCTCCTGATCAATGAGACCCTCCTCCTCTTCAGATTCTTCTTGTAGGATAGGGAGGGGTCTCTTTACCGCTTTACGCATATTCTTTTCTACCTGTGCAGGCGGTGTTATCCTAATTAGGAATTTCTCCATAGTTTTGGAGAAACCCGCAGCCCATTCTCAATTTTCGCCATTTCCTTTGAAATATCTGCCAGGGCCAGTTCCCATGACCCAGACGGACCACTGCTCCCAGGTTGAGCGTCCATTCCCAAACATGTGTCGCACACCCCAGAGCGGCCAACATTTGTGCTCTTTTTTTCACATTTTGAACCAACATAGCAAGTCTTTGTGGTCTTGGTTGGTGCTTTAGACATGTTAAATAAACACACACACATAAACACACACCAATCGGTAGTACTTTCACGCTATTCAGATTAGGAGGAGAAAGACCGTAAGGATAAAGGAAGCAATGAAGAATTTGGAATCACACAGCTGGAATTATATTAAAGCTAAATACAAAAATGAAACCATCCTGACGTTTACAACCATCACACCAGCAACTGTTGATACAGCTTGAGTTGACCGGGTTGAGAATTCTGGTGCTCCTCCTCCGCAGGACCTGTCAGCAGTGTCCTTTGGAAGAAAAAAGATATAGCCTTTAATCCATCAATTTAAGATCAGCAGTAGAGCCTATAATATATTTATTTTCTCTAACCCGTCAGCAATAACGGCTGAAAATACTACCAACAACATTTTCCCTTCAGTAACCATACCAGTCTATTGAGTGAAATAGTAACTAACAATATTTCCCTTTCAGTAACTGTACTATTAACCTGACCGCCCCGTTCAGATAGAATTCAGATAGAATTCTGGTGCCCTATTTGCACGCCTGAGAGAAATTAAAATGTCTGAAACTGAATTTTATGGCACACCTCGCAGCCACTGCATATCTGGCTGTGGAGGCTCTGCCTGGCTGCTATGTGAGCCCACCTTGCGCGCCCACAATGAGCCCTGTTACCTCAGCATCTTCTGAACTGACCGGCTGCTCTCTCTGCTGTTTGCACGCCTGTGACCCGTGACCTCCGTACTGAGTCTCCTGTGCTGGGTCCTGCACGCCCTTTACACTGCTCTGCCGCCGGGTCTCTGCTTCAGCGGTGACCGCCGCGGCTGCCTTCAGCTGTCCTCCCCTGCGCGTGTCTAGAACTGCGCGCAAAGCCTGTTTAGTACCAGCACTAGCGGGTGGAGCCTTCACTTTAGTAATTTGTACTCACTGCCCTGAAGAACTGTTGGGTGAGATGCTGATCCCTTCCACCGGGATCTTTGTCTCACTTGATTGATTGTGGGAGCCTGCACCCTCCTTTCTCATAAGTTGGATCGGCCCACTGATAAAGAGAAAAAAACCTCTCTATGTGCGGATACCTTCAGCACAATTTTTCTTTTTTTTGTGTAATCTGTTTTTATTGAGAAGAATACAGACTTGTACCAACATATAAACTCGTATGAACATCAATCAGCGGCATAATAAAGTGTCGTACAGAAACATATATAAGATAGCAGCCGTGTGTTCAATATATCCAAAGTCTGCACTAACATTTTTTTTAAAATAAGAAACATTAAAGAACACAGATACAGAACGAGAAAAGGAAAATAATAGAGAGGAAAGGTGGCCGAGCCGAGAATGTAGAGAAGAGGAGGGAAGAATATGTGAAATGAACCTAAAGGTTCAAACCTGTTGGCCCGGGGCAGATGCCAAATAACATACAGCAAATAGGCTCCCACCTCCCATCTCATTTCATAGAAGAAATATAAGTCTTGTACGACCCAGAGGTCTTATATTCTATCCAAGGCAACCACGTAGCAATAAACTCAGACCGCCTATCCCCAGCAGTCAGTAATATATCTTCCATGTTCATGTAATAGTCTAGTCTAGTGAACCAAGTGTACTGTGTAGGAGGACTAGAGGACCTCCACAGAGTGGGAACTACTGCCCGTGCAGCATTGCCAACGTGTCGTAGTAGAGAGGACTTATAGGTAGAGAGTGGGGTCATGGAGTGATTCAATAACCAATAAGCCGGGTCAGATGGAACAGGGACATGTAGGATATCACCGGAGATGGAAATTACATCCCCCAGAAAGTTTTAATAAGGGGACAGGTCCACCAGATGTGCAACAAAGAGCCTAGGTCTTTATGGTATCTCCAGCAGGCAGGAGAGATAGATGGGGAAATGGCGTGGAGGAGGGTAGGGTGCCTGTACCATCTCATCAGAATCTTATATTGTGTTTCTCTGATCTGTATGCATATGGAACTCTTATGGGCTTTAAGAAAAATAGAGTCCCAATCCCTGTCCGAGAGAGAGATGTTCAGATCTCTCTCCCATTTCCGGGTGAAAAGAGGAGGGGTCAAGGAGTCAGACGCACATAGGAGCCTATACAGGGTGGACACAGTATGTAGGGGGTTTAGGGGCGCAACACACATTTTTTCAAATGCGGTCAGCTCCCGGGACACCCGACGGTACATATTATCCGTGTATAGAAAGTGTCGAACCTGCAAGAACTTCCAGAAGTCTGCCTGCGGGATCTCCCATTTCGCTCGAATCTCCGAGAATTGCGTAATCCCGGACGGGTGAACTAGCTGATCTACCCTATAAAGTCCCTCCAGCACCCAGTTTTGGTAATACCCCAGAGAGATGCCAGATGGGAACGTCGGGTTGCTCAAAAAGGAGGTAAGGGGACCAAAGACCGAGGAGATGTACGAACGTCGTCTTATCCCTTTCCAAAAGGTGAGCGTAGGAGAAACAGTCGGGTGAGGGTGCAGGAGTTTGGGTAAGGTCGGGAGCCAAGGGAAGATTTCAGGGTACAGCTGAACACATAGGCCCTCCAAGACCACCCATTGTTTGACCTCCCGACTCCTGGTCCAATCCAAGACCCTGTTTAAGAGGATTGCATGGTAATAGGTTTTAATATCTGGGAGTTGAAATCCACCTTTTTTAGGCGGGCGAGTCAGAACAGATCTACCAATTCTGGGCCTCTTACGGCGCCAAATAAATTGTTGGATCAAGGATCTTACAGTCTGGAACCAGGAGTCCGGGATTCGAATTGGTAAGGTCTGGAGAAGATAGAGCAATTTGGGTAGTGTGTTCATCTTTACAACATTGATTCTGCCTAGCCACAAAAGATTATGGTGTTGCCATCTGCAATAATCATTTCTAATGGCCTGGAGAATAGGGTGGAAGTTCAGGGACACCAGACATGATAAGTCGCTGGAAAGCTGGACTCCCAGGTATGTAATGTGGGAGTCTCTCCATATAAATGGGAAAGTGGATTTCAAGACAGTTAAGGTCTTTTGAGGGGTTGAGATATGAAGGGCATAGGATTTAGATGTGTTGACTTTAAAACCTGAGAGTGAACTGAAAATGTCTAATTCACACATTAGGTGAGGAAGTGAGTGGGCAGGTTGTGTGACAGCCGTCAGCAGGTCATCTGCAAATAGAGCAAGTTTATATTCTATGTTACCTACTTGAAGCCCCTTAATACCGTCATTCGCTCTAATAGCCCTGGCCAGAGCTTCAATACAAAGAACGAAAATCAAGGGGGACAAGGGGCAGCCCTGTCTCGTTCCATTACTTATAAAGAAGTTGTCAGAAAGGGTCCCATTAACCCGCACTCTAGCCGATGGCTGCGTGTAAAGTGAAAATATTCTATGGAGGGCCCGTGGACCCAACCCAATGTGCTCCAGCACCGCCCTCATGAAGTCCCTTTTGACTCTGTCGAAGGCCTTTTCGGCGTCAGTAGACAGCAACACAGTAGATGTCCTGCTGCTAGAGGCCAGATGTATAAGGTTGAGGATTTTAGTCGTATTGTCTTTTGCCTCGCGGCCAGGGACAAAGCCCACCTGGTCGCTGTGGATGAGGGATGGGAGAAACTCGTTCAATCTAAGAGCCATCAATTTCGCAAAAAGTTTAAGGTCCACATTGAGCAAAGAAATGGGTCTGTAACTGGAGCACTCTGAGGGGTCCTTCCCCTGTTTAGGGATCACAGTAATGTGGGCCTCCAGGGACTGACCTGAGAAGTGGGTTTCAGCGGATACGGAGTTAAAGGCCTGTAATAATCTGGGGGCGAGAGTCTCCTTAAATGTCTTATAATAGGTGGCGGTAAAACCGCCCGGGCCCGGGCTTTTACGTAGGGGTGTGATGGAAATAACGTGTTCCACCTCAGCCAAGGTGAAAGGTGCTTCCAGAGAGTCACGATCGGAGATTGACAACTGAGGGAACGCCACTTTAGCTAAGTATTTCCTGGATCTCAACATATTAGAAAGGGGATCATGGGCCGGAGAAGGGTCACCTAGGTTGTATAAAGTATTATAATAATTTTTAAAGCACGCTGCTATCTCTGGTGTCTTAAAGCATACGGAGCCCGCACTATTTTTCATTGAGGGAATAAAAGAGGCCAATCTCTGGGACCTAAGTGCCTGTGCCAGCAGGCGCCCCGGCTTATTTCCCCACCTATAGTATTTGCTATTACATTTACGCAAAGAGGCTTGGGTTTTATTGTTGAGGGTTGTCCGGAGGTGCGTCAGAGCTTCGGACAGCTCCACCAAATCGGAGGGAGACAGGGAGGATTTGTGGCGGGCCTCTAAGGAATGAATTTTATGCAGTAGTGTGGTGGATTAAGGCCAGTCTATTTTTCTTCACAAAGGAGCCTAATTGAATCAATTTACCCCGTATAACACATTTGTGGGCCTCCCAGACCATAATTTTGGATACATCCCCTGTATCATTAATGGCAAAATAATCAGATAGCGCCTTATCTAGTTCTGATTTGCAATACTCATCATATAGAAGGGATTCATTAAGACGCCAGGTCCAAGGACCAGGGGTTCGGGAGGGTGCTGAAAGAGACAGGAATACCGGGGCATGGTCTGACCAAGTAATGGAGCCAATAGAGGCGTCCATTATTAAGGGAAGGTGTTTATGGCTCAAAAACAAATAGTCTAGGCGTGAGTAAACCTGATGTGGGTGTGAGAAGAATGAGAAGTCTCTGTCAGCGGGATGTGTGAGCCGCCAAGAGTCAGCTAGTTGAAATTCGTGGAAGACCTTCCTAACTTGTCTGTGTTTTTGTTCAGAGAATTTAGGGGCTGGCGGGGAGGTATCAATGGAGGGGTCCATGGACCCGTTTAAGTCACCACCCAAAACTACAATACCCGTCATGAGAGCTTAAAGTCGGGGAAGTTGGGACCGAAAAAAGGACAGTTGGCCCTGGTTTGGAGCATAGAGGGCTATGAGTGTACGCCTGAGAAAATATAGTGCATTGGACCACCAGCAATCTCCCTGGAACTAATTTATGGACAGAGACATCGGTTACTTGGAGAGCTTTAGAGAAAAGTATAGCGACCCCTTTAGATTTACTTTCAGGATTGTTGGAGTAGAAAGCAAGGGGGAATCTATGATTCACTAAAGAGGGCCTGCGAGCAGAGATCTTAAAGTGTGTCTCCTGAATCAGAGCCACATCTACTCCGTCTGATTGCAGCGTCCTAAATAATTGGGACCGTTTCCCGGGGATGTTAAGTTTTTTGGCGTTAATTGAGGTGAATTTAAGTATACCCGGGGCAGCCATCAAATCGTATCACAACACAGCAGAACACTCGGACAGGTCACCAAAGAAAATAAAAAAACAGTACAGGAAAGAAAGATAGAAAAGAAAGCAAGTCACAGAAAATAGGAACATCATGAACAAAGAAACACCCGCAATGGGAGAGCAGGTAAGAGTATATATACCAGCATCCCCATAGGGCACAGCGGCCGTGTGCGGGACCGGGGCAAGGGAGTCACCCCTACAGGCACCACATCTGTTATAAACATTATACATTAACCGGCAGTAACAACTAACTGTCTAAAAGCATAGTCTCTATACTAATCTCCATATGTGAAGGTGAAACCGGGGAGAAGAGCGTGAGGCGAAGCAGTAGTGGCGCGGGGCGGCATAGGATGTAACTCACCCGGCATGCCACCTCTGGAGCGCTCAACCCTCCTGCATAAGAAGAGAAAGTCCAGTTTGCAGAGCAATAAAGAAAGATGTCTTCAGGTAGCGGAAGAGTCCTGGCAAACGGAGAGGGTTTTCGAGGTTTTCTTCTGAGGTCTACGTGCAACCTGCCATGACGCTCCACTCCCAGCAGGTTGTGGCGGATGCAGATCAGGAAAGATTAAGTCCCAATCAGGAATCTTTATGGATGGGAGCCCGAGACCAGAGCAGAAAGTGGGAAGGTCGGAGGGAGTATGCAGGGTGTGGATCTTTCCAGTAGAGGAGACCTGGAGGTTGAAAGGAAAACCCCATCGGTATTTCAGTTGTCGTTTGCGGAGTTCCCCCTTGAGGGGTCGGAGGGTCTTCCTTTATTGAAGCGTATGCCAGGAGAGATCCTGGAAGATGGAAATTGGGTCGCCATTAAAGTCCAGGCCATCTAGGCGGCGCACTTTATTCATAATTTCCTCTGAGAGTAGTAATGCAATCGACATATGACGTCCCGAGGTAGGTCGGCGGGGAGTCCTCTTGGTTTCAGGGCACGGTGAGCTCTGTCAAAGGTTATGGTGTTATCCGGGTCTTTACCCAGAACTGCGTTGAATATTTTCGTCAGAGCATCTACTAAGCCTGTCTGGGGGACGTCCTCGGGGATTCCTCTCACCCGGACATTGTTTCTCCTACCTCTATTGCCCAAATCCAACACACGGGACCTCAGCGACCGGATTTCATCTGATTGAGCCTTGATAACATCTGTAAGGGACCCCAGAAAGATATCCGCAGAGTCACGATGGTCCTCCAGGGCGGTCACCCTATCAGAAAGTTGCGAGATAATAGGATTTTGGTACTTACCAGGTAAATCCTTTTCTTTGAATCCATAGGGGGCACTGGAGTACTCTAGGGATATGGACCGTTCCACAGGAACTAGGCACTGAATAGTTAAACTTTGACTATACCTCCCCTCCATATCCCAGAGTACCTCAGTGTTTTTTACGGAGCCGAACTGGAGCTATAGAGGTGGACAATGGAGAAATACATATAACAAAAAACGGACAATAAAAGTGGACACAAAACGAAACTGACAACTAACAGTTGACACCAACCCGATAGAATTTCTAATTTGAAACAGTCGGTAAGAGTGTGTTACCATAAAATTCCCTGCACTTACCACAACCAGGTAAACAACTGCTCTGGGTGGGCGTCCAGTGCCCCCTATGGATTCAAAGAAAAGGATTTACCTGGTAAGTACCAAAATCCTACTTTCTTTTTCATCCACTAGGGGTCACTGGAGTACTCTAGGGACGTACCAAAGTTTCCCCCCTGGGCGGGAGAGCTGTTTGGCACCTGTAACACTAGACGGCCAAAGCTAGATGCTGATGCCGCAAAAGTATCAAACCTGTAAAAGCGCACAAACGTGCACTGAAGACCATGTAGCCGCACTGCAAAGCTGTGTCGTAGAACTCCACGACCAGCTGCCCATGACATTCCCGGAGAACGTGTAGAATGACCTGTTACTGATGTAGGCGGCTGTAACCTAACATGAAGGTAAGCCTGACGTATGGTCAGTTTTATCCATCTGGATAAGGTCTGCTTAGAAGGTGGCCAACCCATCTTGGCCACATCATAGAGAATAACAACGTATCCGTCTTAGGAACTGTAGACGTTCAGAATACATAAACTCGTAATGCGCGTACCACAACCAAAATTCCAGAATCTCCTGTTAACACAGGAACTACAATTGGATGATTGATGTGAAAAGAGGACCCTACTTTTGGCAGGAAAGCAGGATTCGTCTAAAATTCCATTCTGTCATTATGAAACACTAAATACGGTGGCTTGCATGACAAGGCACCCAAAACTGAAACCCGCCCTGCCGAAGCTAAGGCTAGGAGAGAAATTGTTTCCCAAGTGAGAAACTTAATATCCACTTGTTGTAAGGGTTCGAAACAAAAAGACTATAAGAAATCTAAACCCAGATTCAAGTCCCATGGCGCAGTAAGTGGAGTGAAATGGAGGCTGTACTTTGAGGACACCCTGCATAAAAGGTGTGTACCAACGGCAATAGAGCCAATCTTCTTTGAAAATAAATTGACAACGCAGATATCTGCACCTTTAGTGTGGATAAACGCCAACCTCCATCTAACCCCATCTGTAGACATAACAAAAGACGGGATAACTTGAAAGATGATGTCGGAAACTTCCGAACTTCACACCAACCTATATAGGCACGCCAAATTCTGTAATAATGAGCTGCCGTAACCGGCTTCCTAGCTCGTAACATGGTTGGTATAACCTATTCTGGAATGCCCTCTCTTTTTAAGAGGGCTGTCTCAACAGCCACTCCGTCAAACGCAGCCGCGCTAAATCGGAGAAAAAGAACGGACCCTGTTGTAACAGGTCCGGACGCAGTGGGAGCGGCCAAGGAACGTCCGCGAGTAGACCGCGGAGATCCGAAAACCAAGCTCTCCGAGGCCAATGAGGCGGCACTAGTAAGACTGTGACGGACTCTCTTTTGATCCGTTTTAGCAACAGAGGGAGCAGCGGAAAATGGTGGAAACAGATACCAGAGACTGTATGGCCACTTGATTGTGAGAGAATCCACCGCCACTGCCTTTGGATCTCTCGTTCTGGACACGTACTGGGGCGTTTGATAATTGTGGCGAGATGCTATCAGGTCCACTTGCGGGTAACCCTACTTCTGGACCAGCATGTGAAACACTTCTGGATTTAATGCACATCCTGGATAAAAATCCCGGCAGCTGAGATAATCCGCCTCCCAGTTGTCCACTCCCGGAATGAATACTGCCGACAAAATCACCTCGGCCCAATTGAGGACTCGAGCTACTTCCCGCATTGCCATGCGGCTTTTCATTCCTCCTTGTTTGTTGATGTATGTGACCACCGTCGCATTGTCTGACTGCACCTGAACAGCCTGAGCCTGCAGCATGTGCACTGCTTGTCGTAGCGCATTGTAAATTTCCCGGAGTTCCAGGACATTTATAGACAGCAATCTTTCGTGATCCGCCCAGAGACCCTGGAGCTGAAAATTTTGAACTACAGCTCCCCAACCTCCGAGACTCGCGTCCGCCGTGAGAATTATCCAATTCCAGGCGCCGAACCGTTTCCCTGCGGTTAGATTCTGTACTTTGAGCCACCAGAGTAGAGACACCCTGGCCCTTGGAGACCACCTCACCCTGCGGTGAATCTGCAGAAGCGAGCCAGACCATTGTTTTTGGCATGCATTGCAGGCAGACACTGTACTCGTTAGGCCACAGCCAACCATTGCGAGCACATCCAGTTAAAAAGGACGTGAGTGAAGTCTTCCGAACTGAAGCGCTTCAAAAGCCGCCACCATTGTGTCTAATAGGCGAATGTACAAATGAACCGAGACTGTGCGAGGCTTGAGCACGAATTGTACCAGATGACGAATGACCTGTACTTCTGTTCGGGTAGGTAAATTCTTTGATTTACCGTATCGAGAATCACACCTAGGAATTAAAATCGTTGAGACGGAATCATTCAGGAATTCACGTAGTCAATCGTAGGAAATCAGATTCCCCCCCCCCACTCGGTCTGCGATCTATTCTCGTTTGGAACGTAGCCAAAGTGGACGTTGTGCGCCACTAGCAAAGCTGAGACGCAAGAACCACCTGCCAACTTCACAGAAGCTGTAGGCAGCTAGAAGTGTAAGGTGGTCATTATTTAGGGCAAACCTGAACTGGAGCGCCCTGCCACTACAGCCTTGTTACCTCAAACCCTTACCAAAGCAGGGCGAAGCAACAGCCCTACTGCTGTGTAGGGTACACTCCGATAGGTAGTTAAACGCCCAATAATTGCAATTGTCTCTCATTGGAAATTGTTCAGCCTTCGCCGAGAACCTGACGTACTGGCCTGGTGCTATGAGGGCTGGCGGCGAATCGACCGCAACAATCTAGCTGAAACAGTAATTTTTTCCCTCTCAGGCAGTACATGCGCCCGCATTCCCCCCAAAGAGGACCGGTAAGGGTCTGTCTGCGCAGTCGAATTTGTCCGACACACTGTGTGACCGACTCTGCAGCGAAGCTGCTTGTTTGATTATGCATTAGACTTAGTGATCATGTACCCCGACCAGTAAGTACACCACGGAAGTAATCTGTGTATAAACCTGCATCACCGTGCATGTGGTTTCCAGCAATAGTGAATCTTCCTGTAGAGACATGCTGTCAAAAACAATTAATAAATTAAATTCCTAACAACCCCCCGCTCCCCCAGAGGCTGAGTGTTGTAGGGCAGCAACCTCCAGCAAAGACCCAGGAAGTAACGTTAAAAATGGTGTTCTACCATGTTTTTTTTTTTTTTTTTTATTATTATATATATATTACACCTGTTAAACCAGGATCTGAACCAGTGTCCATGCAATCACAATGTTCACTGTGGGCGGGAAGCCTAACCACTTGGCTACAGAGCCACCTGTAAAAATAATAAGCAAAAGCTGCTGTTTAAACATCAACTCTGGTGATGAAATGGTTGCTGTAGTGACTTGCAATCCAGATGGTACCTGAACCCACAATCCCTGGTTTAGGAGGGCAGTGTCCTATCCATTAGGCCACTGGGGATCTGGGGAGGTGAGGCCTGAACTCACAATGTTTGCAGTGCTCAACAGATACTGTTTAATAAGCACTGTGTGCCGACCAATTGCGCCACTGTAGTCTTGCCAAAATAGATTTTTAATGTCATCATATTATATATATATATATATATATATATATATATATATATATATATATATATATATACACACACACACACACACACATATACATACATACACACATATACAACCATGTATATTCACACATACTCAGACCTTATAAATATATATATATTTCATATATGCATACATACACACATATATATTATATACCCATATACATATATCCAGATAAATCCTGATTCAGAAGTATAATAATTCTTAGAAGTCAAACTAAATGTGACCACTCACAGGCTTAAAAACCTGAGAAGTCTGCTGCTTAACCGCAGCTTAGTTAATGGGTCCCGAATCCAGTGTGGTGTGGCTGTAGATTTAAAAATACCTACAGCACCTTGTATTCCCAGGTGGCTAACCAGGCCCAACACTGCTCAGCTTCCAAGATCAGATGAGATCGGGCGTATCCAATTGTGGTGTGGCTAAGTGAATTAAGCAAAGCTGCTGCAGGTGAGCCTGAACTCACAATGCTTGCAGTGCTCCACAGATACTGTTTTATAATCACCATGTGCTGACCAATTGTATAACACATCTTACTTTACAACAGTGAACAAAGCCAGTATTTGGCTGACCACAGCCATGATTCAGATTTGCAGTCTTTGGGATAATATCATTATAAACAGTTATGATAAGAATTATAGTCTTTGCTGGTGTCTTACTCATTATACTGACAGACAATACAAAATACAACTTGCGCGACTCAGTAAATAGCACTAAGGTGTCTTTACAAATATATATCTGGCCAAGTGCAGTACACGTCAGCAATATGCCTGGTTCCAAATTCCCCTTAACACCCCTGCCCCTTCAATGGAGGAGAGATGTAATACAGGAAATTCTGGAAAAACAACAGGAAAAATGGTTAAATATGCAGACTTATAATTATGTAAGCAGATTTAATAAACATACTATGTTGCATTCAAACCTGCATATATATGAGCAACATGTATCCTGTTTAACAAAGACTTAATAGCCTATTGTAATACATATGCAGCGCTACTGTATTCTAGTAAACATACTTCTTTTATCAACAAGAGTTGAATCATGAGATTTTATCCAGTGACCCTGACATTTCTGTGTGCAGGGAACATCACTGTGGCATCAAAGTAACTCACATTTGTGTGCCCCCCCCCCCCCCGTGCTCCGTGTATTGTTCTCTATACACGGAGCCGGGCTATGGTGGAGAGGGAGCTGGAAGCGGCATCGAGGGCCGGGGAGCGCGCTGCATAGAGCCGTGGAGCGGCCTATGCATAAATCAACGTGGCCGGCGCGGCTCAGAGCGGCGGGGGACACAGCATAAACAGCGGCGCTGGAAGCGGCGGCCGAAGGCAGCGGCCGGCGGCCACACACACACACACACACAGTATCCCACACAGCAGGGTGGCAGCATGAGCTGACCGCCCCGTTCAACATACCTGGACCCTGTGGTGAGGGCAATGACGGGGCTTCTCTGTAAGCACTGTCAGCCTTTTACTGCAGGTGACCTGCACGTGGTAGTGAGGGAGCTCTTCTAGAGAGGCCCGACACCCACAGCTGCTTCAGCAGCTTTCCTATCCCAGACCCTCGCCTTCTTGGAAGGGGGAAAGGGATTCCAAAAAAAAAAAATAATCAAAAAATTCAGTAATTGTGGATCAACTTCCACAAGCCTAGTCTCGGTGAGCACCGAAAAAACACTGAGGTACTCTGGGATATGGAGGGGAGGTATAGTCAAAGTTTAACTATTCAGTGCCTAGTTCCTGTGGAGCCGTCCATATCCCTAGAGTACTCCAGTGACCCCTAGTGGATGAAAAAGAAATCATGTTTAATAGATGCCAACTCTCAACGCATGGTATCCTGGAGATCCTGCTTAGTTGGAAGCGTTTTCATGAACTTCAAGATGTCCTGGAGAGCGGCATCGCCGTGAGCGCTTGGGGTACGTTGTTCCATCACTAAAGGGGAGGCAGGAGAGGTGGGATGGCAGGAAGAGGGGCTTGAGGGGGAGAGGTCTCTGGAAGGCGTAGCGGGAGTAGGTTGTAGGACTGATCTCATTCCTGGCTGGGTCACTGTCTCCCTTGGTTGCGTAGTATTACCTTTCTTCTTCCCGGATCTGACCATGCTGAGGGGAGGATAGATATTTGAGCGTGATCATGTGATAGAGAGACTAAATGCAATGGTACTGCTCAGTACGCTGTGAAGTGCCTACAGCATGGTGACTCCCAGTGGAATGGCACTAGCACGCCATTAATCAAATTTCAGCCGATAGGGCATCAAGCACACATTGGGCATCATATTCCGCATCCCCAGGAAGGAGAGGGCGGGTGCAGGACATCCGTGCCACCGACTCACAATAGACGTCCCGAGACAATTTGCAAAATCTGTCAGGCAGGTATAAAGACAATGTAATCACAGATATAAGTCCATGTATTTGGAAGAGCCACCAGGGGGAGCTCCAACCCAGTACATACTCTTCATAAGGCAACTCCACTGTGTAATGGGGGCATAATCAGTAGTAAATATTAAATGCACAAGAACAAGAACTGTACCAGACTCACTGATGATAAATGTGATATATAGCCCTCCAATATCCCCTCCCCAAACAGCAATGCAGAATGAAGAGTATCAGCAGTAGAGGGGGCAATGGAGAGGGCTCATCCAGTCACCAGCCTTTCTCCGGGCTGCAGCAAGCGTCCTCCACGTGCAGAGGGAAGATGGCCGTCCAGGGAGAGATCTGAGGAGGGAGGCTAAAGCAGGCAACGTCCCCTGCGCCTCCGTGCACCCCAGGAGCAGGTAGGCCCTAGGTTACACTTAGGGACGGCCCCAGGGTCGTGCGCCGGGATCCCCCGCCGGGTGCCGCAGCGGCGTCACGTGCCGCGTCCGGAGCTCGGAGCCACGGCCGCCGCCGGGTGAGGCCGTGCAGGCCGCGGGGGTGGTGTAATCAGCTCACCAGATTGCCGGGCGGCTCCTGCGGTCCCAGGTAAGGGGTAGAAGCAAGGTCCCGGCTCACTAGCAGCGTCGCCTCAGGGAAGAGAGATCCCGCCGTTGATGCGGCACTTCCGGCGCCGCGGGACGGGCTGGTAAATAGAGGCCCCGGCTGTGAAAAGGCGAGCAGGCCACAACCCGCAGGGACCGTGAAAACAGTCCCCCGGCTCCGTGACCTATCCCACCCCCCAACCGGGGTACTGGCCGACCAGGAGAGTCGACGTGGGGCTGCTGGGCACTGTATTGCTGGGCAGATTAGGCTTTATCTCGGGAGCCTCTGCACAGCACGTCCGTCCTGGTTGCTCGCCAAGCCACGCCCCAGCACAATTTTTCAAACTGAAGGTATCAGGGGGCATAGAGGGGGAGGAGCTAGCTGTGCATAATTTTTTGGTTAGATTGTGCTACCTCCGGTCTACATCCTTCACACCCCAGCTGTCTGAGAAATCTCCAGTGTCCTAGTGGATGAAAGAGAAATTTATAATATATTTTTTGTATTTTTCATATAATTTCTAAAGTCAAAACTCTGAAGTAAACTGCAGTATGACAGGAAAGGCTCTGCCTCACCTCACTGTCAAATCAGACACTGCACCAATTGACCTTCCAATCTAAAAGGTCTCTAGCAGAGACAACCCCTTCAGGGCCAATTAGTCTGTATGTTTTTGACTATGGTAAAAAAACAAAAACCCTGAAGGAAAGCCACAAAAATCCTGGAAGAGAGCAACGTTACTCCAATGACACCTAAAGCCACAGTACTGCGATGCAAGGACTATTATCCCATGTGGTCCCTATCTCTAGGAATATTCCACCAATACTATTTACAACCAGGAGCATAACAACCTATACACAGACTGTTGTTTTTGAAAGATGTTTGCTTTAATTATTAGAACGGTGTTAGAAAGTCTATGTTGGCTCTGGTGGGTCTCTCTGGACATGGTCCCAACTCTGTAACAGGAGGTGCCACTGCGGCTAGCTCCAAGTCTGCCCCAGAAAGATTTAAAGAAAAAAATAGGATTTTAAATTACCTACCGGTAAATCCTTTTCTCGTAGTCCGTAGAGGATACTGGGGTCCATTTAGTACCATGGGGTATAGACAGGTCCACTAGGAGCCATAGACACTTTAAAAATTTGATAGTGTGGGCTGGTTCCTACCTCTATGCCCCCCCTACCAGACTTAGTCTAGGAAACTGTGACCGAGAAGACAGACATACTTTGAGAGAAGGATAGATAAGGATAGTGGTGAGATTCCGAACCAGCACACATATAACAAGAGGAAAGCCAAACTAACCAAACTTGAAACACGAACAGCAATGTCTGAACCAACATTACTTAACGAAGTAACAGTGCAGGAAGAACGAAGCGCTGGGCGGGCGTCCAGTATCCTCTACTGACTAAGAGAAAAGGATTTACCGGTAGGTAATTAAAATCCTATTTTCTCTGATATAGTGATATAAGGACTATGGGGAATAGTTATCAAACCTAGACGAGTGATAAAGTGGAAAGAAATAAAGTACCAGACAATAAGCTTCTGTCATTTTACAGGCTGTGTTTGAAAAATGACAGTTGATTGGTGGTACTCCAAGGTTTGATACATCTCCCCTTTTATGAAAATAGTTCTTCCAGTTTAAAAAGAGTTGGGCTAGCTTCACTCAGTCCAGCAAGGCTTTGAGAAGTGAATGGAATAATTTATAATCCTTACTTTTCATGAGCAAATCTTTGCACCTCCTGTGCAATCCTGCGCATGGCAGATCCTCCCTGCTCCTCCTGCGCCAATATAGACATGATTGATTGAGCAAACAAGTATGTGTGCTCCCCATGGCAGACCATTTTCTGCAAAGACAGACAACATTATAACCATAGAAAACAGAAGTGGGTAACTGGAGCGCTGCTTGCTTTTGTGATACTACAAGTCCAAGCATGATCTTTTGCTGCAGTGCATGCCAGGACTTTTATTTCCACAACAGCTGCTAAGTAGCCAGTAGATCTACAATGCACAGCAAACAGGTAGAAAGACAATGAGAATGTTGGTGTTTGACCGTAGGAAGGGAAAAATAATTAGTAGAGAGCTACCAGCACATACGGCAAACTCTGGCAAGTTTTTTTCAAGATTCTCCTCTCCTCCATCCAGGATGGTGGCAAGAGAGGTACGGAGCACCCTGGAAAACACCTCCAGCTGCTGACAAGCTGTTGAGACGCTGGTGATTTCTCCTTGATATCCGGCATCCGAAATTAGCTAGCAGATAGAAAGAAAAACAGTGATTACACCTCTTTCAAAACTTTCTTGAGGAACAGCACTCTAAATTGTCTATGATGACCTGAAAGCTTGTAGGTACCTTCACAGTGAAGTTCAACATCAGGCAGTCTGGATGAGCCTCTGCGAGCTTGTAAAAAAGATCTCTCCATGTGGTATGCGCAATCATCTGCTCCAGCCAGGCCGGAGTCTGCAAACCAAAGTAGTGGGACTAGTAACATTCAATTACAGCAATATGTATGACCATATGGATTAGGAAAAAAAGGACCCTACATGTTGGGGATACAACAAACTTAATTCTAAAAAGGAGAGTTATGGTAGACTCTGCGAGGTACACTGGGTTCCACAGGGAATACATCGGGTGTAGAGCGGGATCCAGAGGCACAACCAGGCAAAGGATGCATTGGGGCCTACTCTATGACCCCGCCTCCAGGCACTGAGAGCTCAGTTTCGTTAACCAGTCCAATGCAGGAGCAGGTAAAAGAGAAGGCAGATGTTAGTCACATAGAACCACAATCTCACGACAGGAGATGAAACCAGCGGCTAATGCCATACAACCCAAATAATCTAGGTGCGTCAGGGTGGGCGCCCTGTGGAACCCAGTGTACCTCGCAGAAAGAGAGAGTTAACCATGGTAAGTCTACCATAACTCTCCTTTTCTGTAGCGGGGAACACTGTGTTCCACAGGGAATACATCGGGGATGTCCTAAAGCAGTTCCTCAAGGGAATATGAGAAAGGAGCTTTGTCCTGTCGTCCACCCTAAGTCCGACACCCGTCTTGCAGAGGCAATAGCCAGCAAGAACAGGACCTTGGCTGTGAGCCATTTAAGGTCCACCGATTCAAGAGGTTCAAATAGGGACTCTTATAGAGCATTCAGCACTACAGACAACAAATGAACGTCTGAATATCAGGTATAGAGGCAATCTTTCTCTGAAACCAAACCAACAAGGCAGATATATGAACCTTGAGGGAGGCCAGACGAAGACCTAAGTCCAGGCCCCTTTGCAGAATAGCCAGTATTCTGGAAGTTCTGAATCTATGGACATCGTAATTCTTGTCAGCACACGAGGTGAAGTAAGAATTCCAAACCCTTTACTAAATCCGGGCGGAGGCTGGTTTATGGGCCTTCAACATCGTTTGAATAACCGCCTGCGAAAATCCTTTGGCTCTCAGGAGTGATGCTTCAAGAGCCATGCCGTCAAAGCCTGTCTGGGTAGAGACAAGGGTCCCGTACAAGGAGGTCTGGCCGTTGAGGAAGTAGAAGGGGGATGTTCCGTCGACAGACCCTGTAGGTCTGTGAACCAATGCCTTCTGGGCCACGCTGGGTCGACTGGAAGCAGCATCCCTCCTTCCTCTTTGAACTTCCGTAGAACTCTGGGCAGGAGTGACACTGGAGGGAACACATACGGCAGCTGAAAGTTCCATGGAATTGCCAGTGTGTCCACGAATGCTGCCTGAGGATCCCTTGTCCTTGATATGAAGACCGGAACCTTGTGATTGTGTCGATACACCATGAGGTCTACGTCCGGTAGACCCCACCTGTCCACTAGGAGTTGAAAGACTTCCAGATGAAGACTCCACTCTCCGGCGTGTACATCCTGACGACTGAGGAAGTCCGCTTCCCAGTTTAGGACAACCGGAATGAACACTGCCGATATACTCGGCAGATGGCGTTCTGCCCAACTAAGGATTTTTGACACTTACTTCTTTCACAGCCATGTGGCTTCGAGTACCGCCTTGATGGTTTATGTATGCCACTGTCTTGGCATTGTTTGACCGTACCTGAACCGGTCTGTGCCGTACCAGAGGCAGGGTGAGTGATAATGCATTGAACACCGCCCTCAGCTCCTGAATATTTATTGGGGGGAGTGACTCTTCCTTGGACGACCGACCCTGGAAACAGTGTTGTTCCAACACCGCTCCCTATTCCCTCAGACTGGCATCAGTCGTCATGAGGACCCAGAAGGGACGGCCCCTGCTCAATTGCTGGTCCGGGAGCCACCAGGTCAGCGACAACCGAACCTCCGAAGTCAACAGGATCATTTGGTATCTGATCTAATGAGGCAGGTCATCCCATTTGGCAAGAATTAATCGTTGCAGAGGATCGGAATGAAATTGAGCATACTCCACCATGTCGATTGTCGACAACATAAGGCCAAGTACTTGCATTGCCGAGTGAATCGATACTCTGGGGTGAAGGATGAAGTGTCTTATCCTGCCCTCGATTTCAGGACCTTGTCTGGAGACAGGAATAGTCTTTGACTGTGTGTGTCCAGAAGCACCCCTAGGTGCACCATGCTCTGAGCTGGGACCAGCAAGGACTTCTTCAACTGATTAGCCATCTGTGGGCTTGTAAGCAACACACCGTCAGTTGTAGATGACTGAGGAGGACATCGTGGGAACTCGCCAGAATCAACAGGCAGGATTCCGACTCCCTGGCGACGTAGGTGCTCAGTCATCACGGCCATACCTTTGGTGAAGATCTGAGGAGCCGTGGCCAGTCCGAACGGCAGAGCCTGGAATTGATAGTGACTGTCGCCAATAGCAAACCGCAGGAACTGCTGATGCGATATGGCAATAGGAATATGCAGATAAGTGCAGAACTGGTGAGGGGGACGTCCCTTGAAGGAGACAGCGTACCCGTGAGAGACAACTTTCAGTACCGAAGCGTCTGAAGTGGTCTTTATATAGACCTGTCGAACTGTAGAAGTCGGCATCCCACCCTGATTGACAGGCAGAGGCGGTCACTGGGCGGGAGGGGGCGGCACGGTGGCGTTTGGCAGGCACCGCTGTGCGATGCTTTTGTACTTGTGCGGGGGGAGGGGGGACCGGCCTGACATGCGGGGCGGACTAGCTCTGTGCTGGGTGTCCCTCCGCATGTCAGTGTAAGTGATAGTAGCTATGCTAAATTTAGCACAGCTACTATTAGGTCGGACTGACCCCCTATGTCCTGATGCCAGTCCGCCTACCCCCTCCGGCATCAACAATCCCCACTCCCTAGCAGCGGCGCAGGTGAAACAAAAGCTGCTATGGCCACCGGCATAGATGTGTATGAAAGCGGCGCAGCAGAAGGCTTTCATAGCCCTCCCTGCGCCGCATACTCTCTGAGCCCCGAAGCCTCCGCTGCGCGTGATGTCACAGAAGTGCCTCCCCGCCACAGCCGCGCACAGATCCCCAGAGGCCCTGACTCCGCAACACAGCACCTGCCAGCCAGTCACTATTGTTAGCGCCGGTGTCCCAACGCGCCGCATTACAGGGAAGTAGACGCACTAAATAAACTACAGCTCCCAGGAGCCCTTAGCGCCGAAGCATTCCGGCACTAAGGCACGCTGGGAGCTGTAGTTTATTGAATGCATCTTTTTCTCTGTAATGCGACGCGTTGGGATACCGGCGCTAACAATAGTGACTGGCTGCTTGGCTGCTGTGCGAGTCTCCGGGAGAGCCACTACCAAAGGGAGGACAGCAGCCTAGCTGCTTCCAGGAAAAGCATTACCCGCCCCTCCCCCACTTGCAGTACCTCCGGGCCCCATCCGCCGCACCCGCACACACCCCCCTCCACCACCCACGGTGGCTCCGGACCCCCTCCCCCACCCGCAGCACCCCCGCACTCGCCTCTCCCCCATCCGCTGCACCTGCCCCTCCCCCACCCGCTGCACCACCGCACCCGCAGTGGCTCCGGACCCCCACCCCCGGCACTCGCCCCTCCCCCACCACCACACCAGCCCATCCCCCTACTTGTACAATATATTCTGTAATAGGTACACTATTTCCTAACTAACATTATCTGCAATAAGACATGTAGATTACTTAAGTGTCTGTAAAGTCCCAGCGCTGTGAACAGGCGGCTTTACAAAGGAGACCTTGCCCTGCATTCCCAGAGACCAGTAGCAGCTATGCTCAGAAGATGGCGCACAGCGTCTCTGTCAGGAACTGAGGGAGTGTGCGGCAGCTCCAGGGTGGGAAATCTGCAAAGAGATGGCGCCCTGGGTCGGGGGAGGGGCTACAGGTCAAGTACCGACTCCCCTATGCTGCCGGTACTACAGAGCCTCATCAATAGGGGTGTTAGTACACCCGACCTGTACTCCTATGCCCTGGCGGATATAGTGGGATCCCTGCGTGGTAACAGTGTCAACAACAGCGTCGCAGTCCATCTCCCTAGACTGTGTCAGAAACGCGATTTAGTGGCAGGTTATCCCTGGAGGACCCTCATACCTCCTCCCTTCGTAGCAGCCACGCGAACCAGGAAAGCGTCTGCGACCATGTGCCTAAGCCGGAGCGTCTCCTCCGCAAGTACCCGGGATCTGAGCCGCGGGAGTGTGCGATGCCGCTTGGGAGGTGATAGAGATGCAGCGCTGAATGTCACCCTGACATAACAGTGCTGCTTCCCTTGAAGTCTTCGGCTTTTTCAGGGCTGCCCAGTGCAGCCCGCCTGTTAGTGACCTGCTGCCTGCAGGCACCACTCAAAACTGAGCTCTCAGTGCTTGGAGGCGGGGTTATAGAGGAGGCCCCAATGCATCCTGGGACAGTCAAAGCTTTGCCTGATGGTGCCTCTGGATCCAAGATCCCGCTCTACACCCCGCTGTATTCCCTGTGGAATACAGTGTACCCCGCTGCAGAAATAGAAATGATCAAACATTTTATATGAAAGGAACGATAAACATTTAATAAATATTCTTACCAAGTCCTACAGAGAAGGGGATACCTATAGATGGAATTCCGATATCTCCAGAGGTGATCCACGAATAAATGTGACCTCAACAAATGAGTCCCTGCAGAACCATGCGCAATGGAGTGTGCAGTAAGGCCTGGGCTTCCTCCATTCCTTGCCTAACCTTTATTTTAACAACATTCCGGTATTTCAAATTCCCAGCACAGTAACTACAGGCACTGGTTCTTTAACATCATTGTGGTGGCAATAATTTTACATCAACTCTGGCACAGAAATTGGGATACCCACACTGGCATTTAGGGTACATTACAAGTAAATGGGCCATTACCTCTCCTTCCTCAGTGAAGATGGAATCTGCTTTTCGAGGGTCAAAGTGTTTAATCAGCAAGCTTTTCAGGTGGTTTTCCACAGTCTCCTGCACTTGCACAGGTTCCACACCTGAAATAAATTAATCTACTGATCTTGACCTTCAGGAAGCATTGAAACACTTAAGGTGGGTACACACTATTAGATATATCTGCAGATCAATTGATCTGCAGATATATCTATGTACGGATCGGGCAGTGTGCTGTGCATACACACAGCCCGATCCGTCGGGGGACTGACGTCATGAACTGGGCGGGCGGGCCCAGTTCACCTGTCAATCACCGCCGGCCGCCGCAGCATGTGTACGGGCGGTCGGACGACCGCCCCGTACACACACAGCGACGGGCCAATATATCGTTAGATATATTGGCTGTCGGCTGTGCTGCGTGGCCGACGCGATACGTCTGTGAACGACGGAGTTCACAGACGTATCGCCCGTACACACTGGCCGACGGTCCCGCGATGTATCGGCCGTTCAAGAGAACGGCCGATACATCGACCAGTGTGTACGGGCCTTAAGCTACATATGATAGTGATATCATTAGTGGAGAGGCATGTGTCAGTGAATAGTAAACATGATAAAACGCATTAAAACCAAAACAAATTATATAAAAATAAAAAACATACTGCGCAGCAAATCAATATAAAAAAAAATTCAACAAAAGATGTTAACAGATTAAAATACAACATAAAAATATACATACAAAATAGAAATGATGCCATTACATTTTCCCATTCCATATTTCTATCAATATGAGTTGTACTGATATTTCATACTTGCCTACCTGACTCTCTCCATGAGGGAGAAAATGCTCTGTTCCAGGACTTTCCTGGTAATGTATGATTGCCATCACCTGTGGTGAAACACCTTTCTTATCAATTACCTAGCTCACCACAGGTGATGGCAATCATACATTACCAGGAAAGTCCAGGAACAGAGCATTTTCTCCCTCATGGAGAGGTTCAGGTAGGCAAGTATGATATTTATAATTATGTATTCTATGTGATTTTGTTTTGATCCATTAACCTTTATCAAGTGTGCCATACATGGACAGATCTGTATCAATCTTGCGATCATGTGATTGATAGTTGCGCTACCCATAATAAAATCGTTTTTGAACGCAAGTATGAAACACAATTTATGCATAATGATCAGCGTATATTGGGAGCTTCATTCTGATTACTTGACCCTGTGTGTGCAAGCCTCATTCTGCACTTATGATCCCCCTCCCCTTGATTTGCATGTCTCAGCTCCACTGCACTGTAGTGTCTATGATCGTGTTCTAAAGTACCTGAATGGATAAGCCATTCTGCCAACAAATTCACAGTCTGTGCCACTGCAGTGTAGCTCTCTGACAGAAGTTGAATAACATTCTCTGGAGATCCTCCTGCCTGGAAATACCTGCAGCCATTAAATACACAGGTTATAAAAAAAAACCATACATAATCAGCTGTTAAACACAGCAAGACAATGAATGTTATTCTTGAAATGATGTATTAAGCGTTAAGATATATATTGATATAAAACAGTGTTGATATATCATTTCTCAAGAATGCACTTTCACCAAACCCTCTGTTCCACACTCACTGTCTACCTTGTCTGTGTCTCCCCTGTCTGTCTGCCTCTCATGATGGTGGCTTACAGGGAGCTGGCACTTCATTAAATAATATATAAAGTAAAACAGGCTCCTCCCCCTCTATCCCCCATCATCCCTCAGTTATGAATAACCCGAGTGGAAACGGGAACAAGAGAACAGAAACTATACGTGGGAAGAGAGCATATAACAATTAAACACAACAGAACAACAAAGAAGGCAAGAGAACAGCGACGGGCGGGCGGCCAGTGTCCCCTATGGCTTCCAAAAAAGGAATTTATAGGTAAGTAGCAAAATCCTCCTTTTTCAGTCAGCCACTAGGGGACACTGGCACAACTTCAAGACTGTGGGGACTTCCTTAAGTTTCCCCCCTGGGCGGGAGATCGATGAGAAACTTGCAAAACAAGACGGCCAAACCGTGAAGATGAAGCCGCAAAAGTATCAAACTTGTAGAATTTAGCAAATGTATGAATACTGAACCAAGAGGCTGCTCGACAGAGTTGAGATGTGGTAGCCCTCCCCACCCCCCCCTACTAGCGGCCCGCGTAGACCCAACTGAGCGTGTAGAGTGGGCAGCAATTGACACTGGAGGTCGCCTAGACTGGTGGAGATAGGCCTGACGAATAGTAAACTTAATCCAGAGGGCTAGGGTCTGCTTAGTAGCAGGCCACCCGCGACAAGGGACATCATAAGGCATGAATAAAGCATCAGACTTCCTGAAAGGCGCAGTCCGCTCTACGTAAATCTTCAAGGTTCTCACTACATCCAGAGAAGAAGGTGTCCCAGAATTGTCCTGCAAAGATGGAACTACAATAGGCTGATTGATGTAAAAAGCTGACACGACCTTGGTAAGGAAAGAAGCACTTGTTCTCAACTCTGCCCGATCAGGATAAAAAAAATAAAAATAGGAGGTCTGCAAGACAAGGTACTTAATTCAGAAACCCTCCGAGCTGAAGCTATGGCTAGTAGAAAAGCAGTCTTCAAAGTAAGATAGATATCTAAGGTCAGCTTCTTCCAAAGGTTCAAAACAGGTTGACTATAGAAATTCCAGCACCAGATTTAAATCCCAAGGAGCTGTAGATGGAACAAACGGAGGTTGTACCCATAGAACCCCTTGTAGAAAGATTTGTGTACATCCGTCAGGAGCGCGAGGCGTTTTTTGGAAAATAAAAAAAAATTAAAAAAATCGATAATGCAGATACCTGAACTTTCAGGGATCCTAGACGAAGTCCGAAATCCAATCCTGTCTGAAGAAACAGTACGAACCATGAGAGACGTAAAGAATCCGAAGTAAATCCTCTTTGTTCACACCAAACTATATAGGCTCGCCAGATGCGATGGTAATGGGCTGCCGTAACTGGTTTTCGTGCCCGCAACATTGTGGGGATCACACATTGTGGGGATCACACATTCCGGAATTCCTTTTCTCTTCAGGATGTCTGCCTCAATAGCCATCCCTTTAAACGCACCCGTGGTAAATCTGGATACACAAAGGGCCCTTGTTGGAGCAGGTCCGGACGCAGAGGAGAGGCCAAGGATCGTAAGCTAGAAGAAAGCCCTCGGAGGCCAATCTGGTGCCACATGGATCACCGTGATTGATTCCCGTTTGATTCTCTTGAGAATTCGAGACAATAGAGGAAAGGAGGAAACACGTAAACTATGTCGTACGTCCAAGGCACGGCCAGAGCGTCCACAGCTTCCGCTTGAGGATCCCGAGTTCTGGAGATGTATCTTGGCTGTTGATGATTGAGATGGGATTCCCTGAGATCCACGTCTGGACACCCCCAGCGTTGTATCAGATCGTTGAACACCTCCGGGTGAAGTGCCCATTCTCCTGGATGTAGATCCGGACGACTGAGGCAGTCCGCTTCCCAATTGTCCCCTCCTGGAATAAATGCCGCCAAGAGAATTACCGCGTTGTGTTCTGCCCGTTGGAGAATACGCGACACCTCTCGCATTACCTGGCAACTGCGAGTTCCGCCTTGTTGTTTACGTACGCTACAGCAGTCATGTTGTCCGATTGAACTTTTACTGCCTTGGATCGAAGAATGTGGGCGGCTTGTACCAGCGCACTGTATATCGCTCTCAGTTCCAACACATTTATTGGCACTTGCGATTCTTGTGGAGACCAGTGGCCCTGAAGATGGGAGTCCAACACAACCACGCCCCATCCCCTGAGGCTGCCATCCATCGTGAGGAGTGTCCAGTCCCACACACCGAACCGCCTGCCTACAGCGAGATTGTGCAGCTGGAGCCACCAAAGAAGTGAAAGTCATGTCTCTGGGGATAGACGAACTAACTGTTGAAGGTGGAGATGCGATCCTGACCACTGACATAACAGGTCCAGCTGGAAAGGTCGTGAGTGAAATCGGTCACACTCCAAAGTTTTGAAGGCAGCTACCATTTTTCCAAGCAAGCGAATGCATAAATGGACCGACACCAGTCGTGGCTTGAGAACAGCTTGGACTAGTTTCTGTATACTCAGAGCTTTGTCTTGTGGCAGAAAAATCTTCTGTCCAATATCACACCAAGAAACTAGATACGATGGGACGGTTGAAGGTCGGACTTTCGTAAATTGATAATCCATTCGTGCTCTATCAACACATTGTATGCTAATAGAGCATGCTCCTGGAGAATGAGATCAGACAGAGCTTTGAGGAGGAGGTCATCTAGGTTGACTCCCAATGCCCGGAGGTGAGCAATCATCACTGACATAACCTTGGTAAACACCCTGGGTGCCGTGGACAGTCCGAATGGTAAAGGCTCTGAAAAGAAAATGATCCTGTTTAATCGCGAACCTGAGTAAAGCTTGATAAGGGTTCCCAGATTGGAATGTGGAGATATGCATCCTTGATGTCTAGAGATATCATGAATTTCTTGCGTTCTAGGCTCGAAATCACTGATGGAGTGACTCCATCTTGAACCGTTAATAAGACAGAAACTGATTTAATGATTTCAGGTTCAGGATTGGTCTTACCGTACCATCTGGTTTTGGAACTACGAAAAGTTTGGAATAGTAACCCTTTTTTCGTTGACTCAGTGGTACCTGCATTAGCACAGCTGATTCTACTAAGTTCCGTATAGCACCTTGAAGGGCTAAATGTTTGTCCAGAAGGATGGGAAGACTTGTCGTAAAATATTTCTTTGGCGGTAAAACGTCAAAATCTAACTTGTACCCTTGGGAGATGATGTTGCGAATCCACGCATTGTTGGACAGTTTGAACCAGGCATCCTGAAAATTTCGAAGCCGTACTCCCACCGTATCTGAGCCCCGGTGGGAAGAGAGACCGTCATGCAACGGTCTTTTCTGTAGGCTTTGGGTCTTGACGACTAGCAGCGGCTGGTTGCTTGCCACGACGTCTATCTCGCAAGGGTGCAGCTCTTCCGCGTCCTCTATAAGGTTTAGTGGAACGAAAATGATCAAAAGGAGGTTCCAGCATAAGAGCGTTTAGGCGGTGGCGGAAGGGTCGGTAAGAAGGTAGATTTAAGACCCGCAGCTTGTAGAATTAACGTGTCTAGTTCTTTTCCAAAAGGAATGTCACCTGTAAACGGAAGCGCCTCCGCCGCTCTTTTTGGCTCAGTGTCTACTTGCCATGACCTCAGCCAAAAGGGCTCTTCTGGCTGCAATAGTTGCTGCTGAGAGCCTCGAGTTAACCTGTCCGATATCTCTAGCTGCTTCTTCTAAGTATATAGCAGATTCCTTAATGTGTTCCGCTAGGATAACTACGTCTTCTAGCGGAACCCCCTCTTGTAAATATTTAATCAACTTAGTGGCCCAATGATCCACTGCCTTGTTCACCCATGAACTCACCAAGGTTGGTCTAAGAGCAACACCCACGGCCAAATAGATGGGACTTCAACATTGTGTCCAACTTCCTGTCAGAAGGGTCTTTCAAAGAAGTTGCGCCCGTAACGGGTAATGCCGTCTTCTTTGACAACCTGGAAAGAGAGGAGTACACTCAAGGTGACCTCCCATTTATCCGTCATAGCAGATGGAAACGGATAAAGACTGAGGAATCTTTTGGCCATCTGAAATAGCTTGTCCGGGTTTTTCCAAGCCTCCGTCAGCTGATCATCCAGCTTCTTTGAAAAATGATACGTGACCGAAGAACGGTGTTTTCTACCAAATAACGCAGTATCTGGCGACTCCAGTGTTGTAGTCTTGGAAATGTTCAAAACTTGTCTTATGGCCAAAAATAAGAATTTACTTACCGATAATTCTATTTCTCATAGTCCGTAGTGGATGCTGGGACTCCGTAAGGACCATGGGGAATAGCGGCTCCGCAGGAGACTGGGCACAAAAGTAAAAGCTTGAACTAGCTGGTGTGCACTGGCTCCTCCCCCTATGACCCTCCTCCAAGCCTCAGTTAGGATACTGTGCCCGGACGAGCGTACATAATAAGGAAGGATATTGAATCCCGGGTAAGACTCATACCAGCCACACCAATCACACCGTACAACCTGTGATCTGAACCCAGTTAACAGTATGATAAACGAAGGAGCCTCTGAAAAGATGGCTCACAACAATAATAACCCGAATTTTGTAACAATAACTATATACAAGTATTGCAGACAATCCGCACTTGGGATGGGCGCCCAGCATCCACTACGGACTATGAGAAATAGAATTATCGGTAAGTAAATTCTTATTTTCTCTAACGTCCTAAGTGGATGCTGGGACTCCGTAAGGACCATGGGGATTATACCAAAGCTCCCAAACGGGCGGGAGAGTGCAGATGACTCTGCAGCACCGAATGAGAGAACTCCAGGTCCTCCTCAGCCAGGGTATCAAATTTGTAGAATTTAGCAAACGTGTTTGCCCCTGACCAAGTAGCTGCTCGGCAAAGTTGTAAAGCCGAGACCCCTCGGGCAGTCGCCCAAGATGAGCCCACCTTCCTTGTGGAATGGGCTTTTACAGATTTTGGCTGTGGCAGGCCTGCCACAGAATGCGCAAGCTGAATTGTACTACAAATCCAACGAGCAATCGTCTGCTTAGAAGCAGGAGCACCCAGCTTGTTGGGTGCATACAGGATAAACAGCGAGTCAGATTTCCTGACTCCAGCCGTCCTGGAAATATATATTTTGAGGGCCCTGACTACGTCCAGTAACTTGGAGTCCTCCAAGTCCCTAGTAGCCGCAGGCACCACAATAGGCTGGTTCACGTGAAACGCTGAAACCACCTTTGGGAGAAATTGAGGACGAGTCCTCAATTCTGCCCTATCCGTGTGAAAAATCAGGTAAGGGCTTTTATAAGATAAAGCCGCCAATTCTGAGACACGCCTGGCTGAAGCCAGGGCTAACAGCATTACCACCTTCCATGTGAGATATTTTAATTCCACAGTGGTGAGTGGTTCAAACCAATGTGATTTTAGGAACCCCAAAACCACATTGAGATCCCAAGGTGCCACCGGGGGCACAAAAGGAGGCTGTATATGCAGTACCCCTTTGACAAACGTCTGGACTTCAGGCACTGAAGCTAGTTCTTTTTGGAAGAAAATCGACAGGGCCGAAATTTGAACTTTAATGGACCCTAATTTTAGGCCCATAGACAGTCCTGTTTGCAGGAAATGTAGGAAGCGACCCAGTTGAAATTCCTCTGTAGGGGCCTCATTGGCCTCACACCACGCAACATATTTTCGCCAAATGCGGTGATAATGTTTTGCGGTTACATCCTTCCTGGCCTTTATCAGGGTAGGGATGACTTCTTCTGGAATGCCTTTTTCCTTCAGGATCCGGCGTTCAACCGCCATGCCGTCAAACGCAGCCGCGGTAAGTCTTGGAACAGACAAGGTCCCTGCTGGAGCAGGTCCTTTCTTAGAGGTAGAGGCCACGGGTCCTCCGTGAGCATCTCTTGAAGTTCCGGGTACCAAGTCCTTCTTGGCCAATCCGGAACCACGAGTATAGTTCTTACTCCTCTCCTTTTTATGATTCTCAGTACTTTTGGTATGAGAGGCAGAGGAGGGAACACATACACTGACTGGTACACCCATGGTGTTACCAGAGCGTCCACCGCTATTGCCTGAGGGTCCCTTGACCTGGCGCAATATCTGTCCAGTTTTTTGTTGAGACGGGACGCCATCATGTCCACCTTTGGTTTTTCCCAACGGTTTACCATCTCTTGGAAGACTTCTGGATGAAGTCCCCACTCCCCCGGGTGAAGGTCGTGTCTGCTGAGGAAGTCCGCTTCCCAGTTGTCCACTCCCGGAATGAACACTGCTTACAGTGCTATCACATGATTCTCCGCCCAGCGAAGAATCCTTGCAGCTTCTGCCATCGCCCTCCTGCTTCTCGTGCCGCCCTGTCTGTTTACGTGGGCGACTGACGTGATGTTGTCCGATTGGATCAATACCGCCTGACCCTGAAGCAGGAGTTTTGCTTGACTTAGGGCATTGTAAATGGCCCTTAGTTCCAGAAAGTTTATATGAAGAGATGTTTCCATGCTTGACCACAAGCCCTGGAAATTTTGTCCCTGTGTGACTGCTCCCCAGCCTCTCAGGCTGGCATCTGTGGTCAACAGGATCCAATCCTGAATGCCGAATCTGCGGCCCTCTAGTAGATGAGCACTCTGCAGCCACCACAGAAGAGACACCCTTGTCCTTGGCGACAGGGTTATCCGCTGATGCATCTGAAGATGCGATCCGGACCATTTGTCCAGAAGATCCCACTGAAACGTTCTTGCATGGAATCTTCCAAATGGAATCGCTTCGTAAGAAGCCACCATTTTTCCCAGGACCCTCGTGCACTGATGCACTGACACCTGGCCTGATTTTAGGAGATTCCTGACTAGCTCGGATAACTCCCTGGCCTTCTCCTCTGGGAGAAACACCTTTTTCTGGACTGTGTCCAGAATCATTCCTAGGAACAGGAGACGTGTCGTTGGAATCCGCTGCGATTTTGGAATATTTAGGATCCACCCGTGCTGACGTAACACTAACTGAGATAGTGCTACTCCGACTTCTAACTGTTCCCTGGACCTTGCCCTTATCAGGAGATCGTCCAAGTAAGGGATAATTAAAACGCCTTTTCTTCGAAGAAGAATCATCATTTCGGCCATTACCTTGGTAAAGACCCGAGGTGCCGTGGACAACCCAAACGGCAGCGTCTGAAACTGATAATGACAGTTTTGTACTACAAACCTGAGGTACCCTTGGTGAGAAGGGTAGATTGGGACGTGGAGATAAGCATCTTTGATGTCCAGAGACACCATATAGTCCCCTTCTTCCAGGTTTGCTATCACTGCTCTGAGTGACTCCATCTTGAATTTGAACCTCTTTATGTAAGTGTTCAAGGATTTTAGATTTAAAATTGGTCTCACCGAGCCGTCCGGCTTCGGTACCACAAACAGCGTGGAATAATACCCCTTTCCCTGTTGTAGGAGAGGTACCTTGATTATCACCTGCTGGGAATACAGCTTGTGAATGGCTTCCAAAACTGCCTCCCTGTCGGAGGGAGACTTTGGTAGAGCAGACTTCAGGAACCGGCGAGGGGGAGACGTCTCGAATTCCAGTTTGTACCCCTGTGATACTACCTGCAGAATCCAGGGGTCCACTTGCGAGTGAGCCCACTGCGCGTTGAAATTTTTGAGACGGGCCCCCACCGTGTCCGAGTCCGCTTGTAAAGCCCCAGCATCATGCTGAAGACTTGGCAGAAGCAGAGGAGGGCTTCTGCTCCTGGGAAGAGGCTGCCTGGTGCAGTCTTTTTCCTCTTCCTCTGCCCCGGGGCAGAAATGAGTGGCCTTTTGCCCGCCTGTACTTATGGGAACGAAAGGACTGAGTTTGAAAAGACGGTGTCTTTTTCTGCTGAGGGGTGACCTGGGGTAAAAAGGTGGACTTTCCGGCCGTTGCCGTGGCCACCAGGTCCGATAGACCGGCCCCAAATAACTCCTCTCCTTTAAACGGCAATACTTCCATATGTCGTTTGGAATCCGCATCCCCTGACCACTGTCGCGTCCATAACGCTCTTCTGGCAGAAATGGACATAGCACTCACTCTTGATGCCAGGGTGCAAATATCCCTCTGTGCATCACGCATATATAGTAATGCATCCTTCAAATGCTCTATAGTTAGTAATATACTGTCCCTATCCAGGGTATCAATATTTTCAGTCAGGGAATCCGACCACGCCACTCCAGCACTGCACATCCAGGCTGATGCAATTGCTGGTCGCAGTATAACACCAGTATGTGTGTATATACCCTTCAGGATATTTTCCAGCCTTCTATCCGCTGGTTCTTTGAGGGCGGCCGTATCAGGAGACGGTAACGCTACTTGTTTAGATAAACGTGTGAGCGCTTTATCTACTTTAGGGGGTGCTTCCCAACGCGCCCTAACCTCTGGCGGGAAAGGGTATAGTGCCAATAATTTATTAGAGATTAGCACTTTTTTATCGGGGGAAACCCACGCTTTATCACACACCTCATTTAATTAATCTGACTCAGGAAAAGCTACTGGTAGTTTTTTTCACTCCCCACATAATACCCTTCTTTGTGGTACTTGTAGTGTCAGAAATGTTCAATGCCTCCTTCATTGCCGTGATCATGTAACGTGTGGCCCTACTGGACATTACGTTTGTCTCCTCACCGTCGACACTGGACTCAGTATCCGTGTCTGGGTCTGTGTCGACCCACTGAGGTAACGGGCGTTTTATCGCCCCTGACGGTGTCTGAGACGCCTGGACAGGCACTAATTGATTTGTCGGCTGTCTCATGTCGTCAACAGTTTTTTGTAAAGTGCTGACATTGTCACGTAGTTCTTTAAATACAACCATCCAGTCAGGTGTCGACTCCCTAGGGGGTGACATCACTAATACAGGCAATTGCTCTGCTTCCACATCATTTTCCTCCTCATACATGTCGACACAATCGTACCGACACCCAGCACACACACAGGGAATGCTCTGATAGAGGACAGGACCCCACTAGCCCTTTGGGGAGACAGAGGGAGAGTTTGCCAGCACACACCAGAGTGCTATATATATATATATATATATATATATATATATATATATATATATATATATATATATATATATATATATATATATATATATATATATATATAGGGATAACCTTATATAAGTGTTACTCCCTTTTATAGCTGCTGTTTATAATTTAGCTGCCAATAGTGCCCCCCCTCTCTCGTTTTTACCCTGATTCTGTAGGGACTGCAGGGGAGAGTCAGGGAGCCATCCTTCCAGCGGAACTGTGAGGGAAAATGGCGCTTGTGTGCTGAGGAGATAGGCTCCGCCCCTTCACGACGGCCTTATCTCCCGCTTTTTTCTGGAAAACTGGCAGGGGTTAAATACATCCATATAGCCCAGGAGCTATATGTGATGTATTTCTTTTGCCATCCTAAGGTATTTCTGTTTTTTATTGCGTCTCAGGGCGCTCCCCCCCAGCGCCCTGCACCCTCAGTGACCGGAGTGTGAAGTGTGCTGAGAGCAATGGCGCACAGCTGCAGTGCTGTGCGCTACCTTAGTTGAAGACAGGAACGTCTTCTGCCGCCGATTTCACCGGACCTCTTCGTTCTTCTGGCTCTGTAAGGGGGCCGGCGGCGCGGCTCCGGGACCCATCCAGGCTGAACCTGTGATCGTCCCTCTGGAGCTAATGTCCAGTAGCCTAAGAAACCCAATCCACTCTGCACGCAGGTGAGTTCGTTTCTTCTCCCCTTAGTCCCACGATGCAGTGAGCCTGTTGCCAGCAGGACTCACTGAAAATAAAAAACCTAAAATAAACTTTTACTCTAAGCAGCTCAGGAGAGCCACCTAGCATGCACCCTTCTCGTTCGGGCACAAAAATCTAACTGAGGCTTGGAGGAGGGTCATAGGGGGAGGAGCCAGTGCACACCAGCTAGTTCAAGCTTTTACTTTTGTGCCCAGTCTCCTTCGGAGCCGCTATTCCCCATGGTCCTTACGGAGTCCCAGCATCCACTTAGGACGTTAGAGAAATAAGGGGTTTAACCCCATGAGAAGTTTCCGGTATAACGTAGTCATCTGCGTCAGTAATTTCGCCCAACTCATGATCCTCCTCCTCAGCTTCGTCCTGAGAGAGAAGTTCTTCTCCGGATTCATCGGACTAAAGAATTAAGGGTATTGGACGTTTCTTAGCCTTGGACACTCTCTGCGATTGTTTACTGGACGAGTCCAAGCGTTTTGTGAGACCCTCTACCAACCTGGCTAATCCTGACACCCAAAATGGTTCTATAGCACTAGACAGTACATCACTTTGAGGAATCTCCCTAACTGTCTCACAAGTCTTCTGTAAAGCAGCCACCTCAGTATGTAATTGTGAGATGGTTACTCTCACTAGTAATAGATAGTTATTCAGAAGGATAGAGGGAGGTGTTCTCCTTATGCTAACTCCCTCAGCCAGGATCTGGTCTTTAGGTCAACAGTAAGTAGGTTGACATGACAAAAGGTCGACATGAGTTTTTCACATTTAAAAAAAAAAAAAACGTTTTGAACTTTTTCATATTTTACAATCCATGTGGACTACAATTGGGAACGGTAACCTGTCAACCTACTTACTGTCGACCAGTAGTGGTCGACACTGTCAACATACAGGGCCCCATACACTAGAGCGATAATGCCTGATTTCAGCCCAATTCGGTGCATTCGGCCCAATATATCGGCTGAAATCTGGCATTTTAGAGGTGTTCCCGAACCGATCTGATTCACGTTCCCGTGAGCATTGGATCGGATCCTCCAGATTGAATGTGCTGCACATTCAAACTGATCCGACCTGGGGGCATGGCTTGGGATCGCCCAGATATATCGTATGCAAATGGGCAGCATACCATGTATATTGGCCGATCCTGCCCCTTCGACATGAGATTGTTCTAGTGTATGGGGCCCTTTAGTCTAATCTACCTAACATAACACCCCTGTTATGTTCATGCTGAATGCGGTCAGCGGGGCTATCAGCCTGCCGCTGCCACGTGTACTGAGCTATGCGCTGTCAGCGCGGCTATTAGCATACCGCAGCTGCCATGCGCACTGCCCCCTTGTAGTGCGCGGTCAGTGCAGCTATAATCTTGCCACCGCGTGTAATGGACCCCTTGTAGTGCACGGTCAGCGCGACTATTATAATGCCGCCGCTGCCGTGGGTGTCGTGTAACCGGGAGGGGTGCTTAAACAACTGTGTGTGTGGGGGGGGGGGGCTTACAACGCGCTGCTGCGCGGCGCTATCAGGTTACTCACCCGACTGGAGACCTCAGGAGGCTGAAATTATATTGCAGAGACAGTGCTTCTCGTCTAAGCACTGTACTCTGTTAACAGCACAGGATGCTGTGGGCAAACTGGACCCCACTTCTCACTATTACGTTGCGAAGGGCTCCTGAGGTTTAGGGAGACCAAAGTACTCCCATAGAATAAAGAAAATTAAAGTAAAATAAAATCAAAGTATAAAACTGTGGCGTTCAGTTAGTGACCGGCTCCCTCTGCACAAATTTAAAACTGAGGGATGATGGGGGATAGAGGGGGAGGAGCCTGTTTCACTTTTTAGATTATTTAAAGTGCTAGCTCCCTGTAAACCACCATAATTTCACCCCCACCCCATCTTGAAGTTGCGCCAGTGTCCCCCAGAGGCTGACTAAAAAAAAATAAAAAAAATTTGTGCAATCTCTTTAGTTGCAACACGATCTTGTAACTTTTAATGCATTGGTCAACAGAAGCTGCCAAGTAAAGAGATACGATGCAAAAGTGCATCAGGAAAAGTCATAATGGTGCCCACACACGTGAGATCTGTGCTAGGTGCGTTTTGAGACTATACTATGTGTGCTATGCGATTTGGTCTAAATGGGTATGCTATTTAACTACATGTGATTTGAACTACAACCAATTTTGGTAACACTACAATATGTAATGTATGCGATGTAGTACAAAAATACCTGAATGTACATACTATTTTACCTTGCAAAATGGACTACATGGGAGCGTGCATCGCAAGGGAACATGAACACGGTGCGATTTGAACTAGACGCAATGCGATATGAACAAAAAAGTTGAAATGACATGCAATAATCGCACAGTGTGTGGGCACCATTAGTAACTGGGTATTCTTAATTTAAAAAAAATAAAATCAAACATTTTTGCTGAAGAAACAAATAAATAAAAGCTATAACCTCTTTAAGGTGTTAAATATAGCAGGTTCCATGATGTAGTCACGGCTGGACAATTTCTGCAGACATTCCTGCTGTACCTCAGCATCATCCTCTGCCTCGCCATACTCTTCATCCTATTATAAAGCAAACCACACACAGAAACAACTATGAAAACACAGCCTTTGTCTCCACCTTGTGTACTTTTACAGTTATACTATCTTTTACCACATTCAATTCTAAAAGATGCTTAAAAAATAAAAAAAACGCTACTGTAGTCCTTTCTTTTATAGGCTGTATGTGCATATAAAATTAGGAAATGGATCTATCATATAGACGACACAGGGGTTTGGTATTATATTAGACCTGTCCCAAGACCTCATGTTGGTGTACGCTGGGCAAAACTTTGACCCGTGGAGCCTTTTCTGAGCATTCACTGAATGGATTTGGATGAAAACCGCAGAGTGGTAACAATGGATCCCAGAAGACATATTAGGGGGTTGAGGTCCAAGTCGGATGTATGCTGGACAGACCATTGACCAGGTGAATCTGTTCTGTGTCTTCCACCAGATGGATTTCAACAAATACTTCACAGAGTAGTAATACTGAATCCCAGAAGTCATACCAGCGGTTGGGGTGCCAGTCAGACCTCCCGTTGGTGTACTCTGGGCAGAACTTTGTGTACCCAAAAGCCTTGAAATAGCAACATTGATAATAGAAGGAAAACGTTAGTTTAAACTCATCTCGCAATGTAAAAGTGACCATAAAACTGAACAGAAAAGAAAGCTGGGAATTAGGGCTAATGACAAAGCCCCCCCCCTCAAAAAAAATATAAAATATAAAATAAAAGCAAAAAAAAAAAAAAAATATAGGATTTTAACACCTACCGGTAAATCCTTTTCTCTTAGTCCGTAGAGGATGCTGGGGATTCCAAATTGACCAAGGGGTATAGACGGAATCCGCAGGAGACATGGGCACTTTAAGACTTTAAATGGGTGTGAACTGGCTCCTCCCTCTATGCCCCTCCTCCAGACCTTCAGGAACTGTGCCCAGGGAGACGGACATTTCCAGGAAAGGATTTTTGTTAACTAAGGGTGAGACACATACCAGCTCACACCACAACACACCATACAACATGGCATTTAACTAACCAGTTAACAGCATGAACCAAAAAATCAGCAACAGGCTGATCGAACCAAAACACAACCTTTGTGTAATAAAAGCAATAACTAAGAACAAGTACTGCAGATAGAGTTCGCACTGGGACGGGCGCCCAGCATCCTCTACGGACTAAGAGAAAAGGATTTACTGGTAGGTATTAAAATCCTATTTTCTCCTTCGTCCTAGAGGATGCTGGGGACTCCAAAAGGACCATGGGGTCTATACCAATGCTCCAGACCGGGTGGGAGAGTGCGGATGACTCTGCAGCACCGATTGAGCAAACATGAGGTCCTCATCAGCCAGGGTATCAAACTTGTAAAATTTTGCAAAAGTGTTTGAACCCGACCAAATAGCTGCTCGGCAAAGTTGTAATGTCGAGACTCCCCGGGCAGCCACTCAAGACGAGCCCACCTTTCTGGTAGAATGGGCTTTTACCGATTTCGGCAACGGCAATCCTGCCGTAGAATGAGCCTGCTGGATCGTATTACAAATCCAGCGTGCAATAGTCTGCTTAGAAGCAGGAGCCCCAACCTTGTTGGAAGCGTACAGGACAAACAGAGCCTCCGTTTTCCTAATACGAGCCGTTCTGGCAACATAAATTTTCAAAGCTCTGACCACATCGAGAGACTTTGAATCAGCCAAGGCATCAGTAGCCACAGGTACCACAATAGGTTGGTTCATGTAAAACGAAGAAACCACCTTTGGTAAAAATTGTTGACGAGTTCTCAACTCCGCTCTATCCTCATGGAAAATCAAATAGGGGCTTTTGTGAGACAAAGCCGCCAACTTCCGACACCCGCCTTGCGGACGCCAAGGTCAATAGCATGACCACTTTCCAAGTGAGAAATTTTAACTCAACCGTTTGTAAAGGTTCAAACCAATGTGACATAAGGAAAGGCAACACCACGTTAAGGTCCCATGGTGCCACTGGGGGCACAAATGGAGTTGGATGTGCAGCATGCCTTTCACAAAAGTCTGTACTTCTGGAAGCGAGGCCAATTCCCTTTGAAAGAAAATTGATAAGGCCGAAATCTGCACTTTAATGGAGCCTAACTTCAGGCCCGCATCCACACCTGCTTGTAAAAAATGGAGAAACCGACCCAGCTGAAATTCTTCCGTAGGAGCCTTCTTGGATTCACACCTAGACACATATTTTCTCCAAATACGGTGGTGATGCTTCGCCGTTACCTCCTTCCTAGCTTTCAGTAGAGTGGGGATGACCTCTCTGGGAATACCCTTCCGCGCTAGGATTTTCCGTTCAACCGCCACGCCGTCAAACGCAACAGCGGTAAGTCTTGGAATATGCACGGCCCTTGCTGCAACAGATCCTCTCTCAGAGGAAGAGGCCAGGGATCTTCTATGAGTAATTCCTGAAGATCCGGATACCAGGCCCTTCGTGGCCAATCTGGAACAACGAGTATCGCCTGAACCCTTGTTCTTCTTATGATCCGTAACATCTTTGGGATGAGTGGAAGTGGAGGGAATACATAGACCGACTGATACGCCCACGGTGTCACTAGGGCGTCCACTGCTACTGCTTGAGGGTCTCTTGACCTGGAACAGTACGTCTGAAGTTTCTTGTTGAGGCGAGACGCCATCATGTCTATTTGAGGAAGTCCCCAACGACTTGTCATTTCTGCAAATACCTCTTGATGAAGACCCCACTCTCCTGGATGGAGATCGTGTCTGCTGAGGAAGTCTGCTTCCCAGTTGTCCACTCCTGGAATGAAGACTGCTGACAGAGCGCTTGCATGTCTTTCCGCCCAGCGAAGAACCTTTGTGGCCTCCGCCATCGCCGCTCCTTGTTCCGCCCTGGCTTATGTGCGCCACTGCTGTTATGTTGTCCGACTGAATCAGGACGGGCAGGCCGCGAAGAAGATGTTCTGCTTGTAGAAGGCCTTTGTGGATGGCCCTTAATTCCAGAATGTTTATGTGCAGACAAGCCTCCTGGCTTGATCATTTTCCCTGGAAATTCTGTCCCCGTGTGACTGCTCCCCAACCCCGGAGACTTGCATCCGTGGTTACCAGGACCCAATCTTGGATCCCGTACCTGCGTCCCTCTAACAAGTGAGAACTTTGGAGCCACCACAGGAGAGAAATCCTGGCCCTGGGAGATAGGCTTATCTTCCGGTGCATGTGTAGGTGAGATCAGGACCACTTGTCCAACAGGTCCCACTGAAAAACCCTGGCATGGAACCTGCGAAACGGGATGGCCTCGTAGGCTGCCACCATCTTCCCCAGCACCCGAGTGCATTGATGAATCGACACCCTTGCCGGTTTCTGTCCAGAATCATGCCCAAGAACGACAGCCGTGTTGTCGGAATCAACTGTGACTTTGGCAAATTCAGGAGCCAACCATGTTGCTGCAAAACTGACAGGGAGAGCGCAACGTTTTTTAGTAACCGCTCCTTTGATCTCGCCTTTATCAGGAGATCATCCAAGTACAGGATAATTGTGGCACCCTGCTTGCGCAGGAGCACCATCATTTCCGCCATTACATTGGAGAAAATCCTCGGGACCGAGGAAAGACCAAACGGCAACGTCTGAAACTGGTAATGACAATCCTGAACAGCAAACCTCAGGCAAGCCTGATGAGGAGGATATACGGGGACATGGAGGTAAGCATCCTTTATATCGACTGACACCATAAAATCCCCCCCCCCCCCCCCCCCTTCCAGACTGGAAATCACTGCTCGGAGAGATTCCATTTTGAATTTGAATCTTTTCAATTATAGATTGAGGGATTTTAAGTTCAGAATCGCTCTGACCGAGCCATCCGGCTTCGGGATCACGAACAGGCTTGAATAAAACCCTTCTCCCCGTTGTGACGGGGGCACTGTGACAATGACTTGCTGTTGACACAGCTTTTGTATTGCAGCGCCCACCACTTCTCTTTCCGGAAGAGAAGCTGGCAAGGCCGATTTTAAAAATCGGAGGGGGGGCACGTCTTAAAACTCCAGTTTGTATCCTTGGGCCACAATCTCCAGCCCCCAAGGATCCAAGCCTGAGTGAGCCCAGACCCGACTGAAGAGCTGAAGACGTGCCCCCACCGGTGCGGACTCCTGCAACGGAGCCCCAGCGTCATGCGGTGGACTTGGCAGAAGCCGGGGAGGACTTCTGCTCCTGGGAGCTCGCCACCGCCGGTGATCTTTTTCCCCTTCCCTTACCTCTAGCAGCAAGGAAGGAGGACCCTCGTCCTTTTTTTAATTTACTAGACCGAAAGGACTGCATCTGATACAGAGGCATTTTCTTTTGCTGTGGAGGGACAAAAGGTAGAAAAGATGACTTACCCGCGGTAGCTGTAGATACCAGGTCCGCGAGTCCCTCACCAAACAAAACATCACCTTTATACGGCAGCGCCTCCATAGCGCCACCGCAGGTCTGAGCAGTGTACCCGTAGTGACATAAATAGATTTCAAGGTAGTTTCCGGCTTACGATCCGCAGGATCCTTTAGGGCCGCCGTGTCAGGGGACGGAAGCGCCACCTTCTTGGACAGCCGTGTTAGAGCCTTGTCCACATTGGGAGTCGACTCCCACTTTTTGCTATCCTCAAAGGGAAACGGGTATGCCATAATAACTCTCTTGGGAATCAGCAGCCTTTTGTCAGGAATTTCCCAAGCCTTTTCAAAAAGAGTATTCAGTTCACGAGAGGGAGGAAATGTTACCACAGGTTTCTTTCCTTTAAACATACAGACCCTTGTCTCAGGAACAGCAGGGTCTTCCGTGATATGTAACACTTCTTTTATCGCCACAATCATGTACTGAATGCTCTTAGCCAGTTTAGGATTCAACCTGGCATCACCATAATTGACATTGGAGTCCGAATCCGTGTCGGTATCTGCGTCTGCTATTTGGGTAAATGAACGTTTCTGCGACCCTGAGGGGGTCTGAGTTTGTGACAAAACATCTTCCATGGATTGTCTCCATGCTTGGTCCTGAGACTCAGATTTGTCTAATCTCTTATGCAACGAAGCCACACTTGCATTCAAGACACTCCACATATCTACCCAATCAGCAGTCGGCGGTGCCGACAGAGTCACTCCCACATTCTGTTCTGTCCCCACACCAGCCTCCTCCTGGGAAGAGCATTCAGCCTCAGACATGTCGACACACGCGTACCGACACCCACTAACACACTGGGCTATAGGGAACAGACCCACAGTAAGGCCCTTCAGAGAGACAGAGAGGGAGTTTGCCAGCTCACACCGAGCGCCACCCCCGGTCTGAAGGGATATACAATGCCCCAGACGCGCTTTTATATATAGATATTCAACGCCAAATATGCTGTGCCCCCCCCTGTCTTTACACCCTGTTACTTGAGACAGCAGTGAAGGGCCAGGACCAGCGTCTCTGCAGCTTGCTGTGAAGAGAAAAGATGGCGCTGATAAGAGCTGGATGGACGAAGCCCCGCCCCCTAATGGGGCGCTTATGTCCCGCTTATTTTCATGCTGGCGGGGGTCTGTATATAGTGCCTGGGCACTATATACCTCTTTACCAGAACTAAAATGAGGTTTTATTGCTGCCCAGGGCGCACCCTGCGCCCTGCACCCGTGTAGTGCCATTGGTGTGTGTGGGAGCAATGGCGCGCTGCGCGGTACCTCCAAGACTGACGTCTTCTGCCACCTTCACTGAAGTCTTCTTTACTTCTGTTACTCACCCGGCTTCTCTCTTCTGGCTCTGCGAGGGGGACGTCGGCGCGGCTCCGGGAATAAGCAGCTAGGATATACCAATTGATCAGACCCTCTGGAGCTAATGGTGTCCAGTAGCCTAAGAAGCAGAGCTTTTAACTCACAGAAGTAGGTCTGCTTCTCTCCCCTCAGTCCCACGAAGCAGGGAGCCTGTTGCCAGCAGTGCTCCCTGAAAATAAACCTAACAAAAATAAGAATTTACTTACCGATAATTCTATTTCTCATAGTCCGTAGTGGATGCTGGGGACTCCGAAAGGACCATGGGGAATAGCGGCTCCGCAGGAGACTGGGCACAAAAGTAAAAAGCTTTAGGACTACCTGGTGTGCACTGGCTCCTCCCCCTATGACCCTCCTCCAAGCCTCAGTTAGGATACTGTGCCCGGACGAGCGTACACAATAAGGAAGGATTTTGAATCCCGGGTAAGACTCTTACCAGCCACACCAATCACACCGTACAACTTGTGATCTGAACCCAGTTAACAGCATGATAACAGAAGGAGCCTCTGAAAAGATGGCTCACAACAACAATAACCCGATTTTTGTAACAATAACTATGTACAAGTAATGCAGACAATCCGCACTTGGGATGGGCGCCCAGCATCCACTACGGACTATGAGAAATAGAATTATCGGTAAGTAAATTCTTATTTTCTCTAACGTCCTAGTGGATGCTGGGGACTCCGAAAGGACCATGGGGATTATACCAAAGCTCCCAAACGGGCGGGAGAGTGCGGATGACTCTGCAGCACCGAATGAGAGAACTCCAGGTCCTCCTCAGCCAGGGTATCAAATTTGTAGAATTTAGCAAACGTGTTTGCCCCTGACCAAGTAGCTGCTCGGCAAAGTTGTAAAGCCGAGACCCCTCGGGCAGCCGCCCAAGATGAGCCCACTTTCCTTGTGGAATGGGCTTTTACAGGTTTTGGCTGTGGCAGGCCTGCCACAGAATGTGCAAGCTGAATTGTACTACAAATCCAACGAGCAATAGTCTGCTTAGAAGCAGGAGCACCCAGCTTGTTGGGTGCATACAGGATAAACAGCGAGTCAGATTTTCTGACTCCAGCCGTCCTGGAAACATATTTTCAGGGCCCTGACTACGTCCAGTAACTTGGAATCCTCCAAGTCCCTAGTAGCCGCAGGCACCACAATAGGCTGGTTTAAGTGAAATGCTGAAACCACCTTAGGGAGAAATTGAGGACGAGTCCTCAATTCTGCCCTGTCCGTATGAAAAATTAGGTAAGGGCTTTTATAGGATAAAGCCGCCAATTCTGAAACACGCCTGGCTGAAGCCAGGGCTAACAGCATTACCACTTTCCATGTGAGATATTTTAAGTCCACAGTGGTGAGTGGTTCAAACCAATGTGATTTTAGGAACCCCAAAACTACATTGAGATCCCAAGGTGCCACTGGAGGCACAAAAGGAGGCTGTATATGCAGTACTCCATTGACAAACGTCTGAACTTCAGGAACAGAAGCTAGTTCTTTTTGGAAGAATATTGACAGGGCCGAAATTTGAACCTTAATGGACCCTAATTTTAGGCCCATAGACAGTCCTGTTTGCAGGAAATGCAGGAATCGACCCAGTTGAAATTCCTCTGTAGGGGCCTTCCTGGCCTCGCACCACGCAACATATTTTTGCCAAATACGGTGATAATGTTGTACGGTCACATCCTTCCTGGCTTTGATCAGGGTAGGGATGACTTCATCCGGAATGCCTTTTTCCTTCAGGATCCGGCGTTCAACCGCCATGCCGTCAAACGCAGCCGCGGTAAGTCTTGGAACAGACATGGTCCCTGCTGGAGCAGGTCCTTTCTTAGAGGTAGAGGCCACGGGTCTTCCGTGAGCATCTCTTGAATTTCCGGGTACCAAGTCCTTCTTGGCCAATCCGGAGCCACGAGTATAGTCTTTACTCCTCTCCTTCTTATGATTCTCAGTACTTTTGGTATGAGAGGAAGAGGAGGGAACACATACACTGACTGGTACACCCACGGTGTTACCAGAGCGTCCACAGCTATTGCCTGAGGGTCCCTTGACCTGGCGCAATATCTGTCCAGTTTTTTGTTGAGGCGGGACGCCATCATGTCCACCTTTGGTTTTTCCCAACGGTTCACAATCATGTGGAAGACTTCTGGGTGAAGTCCCCACTCCCCCGGGTGAAGATCGTGTCTGCTGAGGAAGTCTGCTTCCCAGTTGTCCACTCCCGGAATGAACACTGCTGACAGTGCTATCACATGATTTTCCGCCCAGCGAAGAATCCTTGCCACTTCCGTCATTGCCCTCCTGCTTCTTGTGCCGCCCTGTCTGTTTACGTGGGCGACTGCCGTGATGTTGTCCGACTGGATCAACACCGGCTGACCCTGAAGCAGAGGTCTTGCCTGACTTAGGGCATTGTAAATGGCCCTGAGTTCCAGGATATTTATGTGAAGTGACGTTTCCATGCTTGACCACAAGCCCTGGAAATTTCTTCCCTGTGTGACTGCTCCCCAGCCCCTCAGGCTGGCATCCGTGGTCACCAGGACCCAATCCTGAATGCCGAATCTGCGGCCCTCTAGGAGATGAGCACTCTGTAACCACCACAGGAGAGACACCCTTGTCCTTGGAGACAGGGTTATCCGCTGATGCATTTGAAGATGCGATCCGGACCATTTGTCCAGCAGATCCCACTGAAAAGTTCTTGCGTGGAATCTGCCGAATGGAATCGCTTCGTAAGAAGCCACCATCTTTCCCAGGACCCTTGTGCATTGATGTACTGACACTTGGCCTGGTCTTAGGAGGTTCCTGACTAGGTCGGATAACTCCCTGGCTTTCTCTTCCGGGAGAAACCCCTTTTTCTGTACTGTGTCCAGAATCATTCCTAGGAACAGCAGACGTGTCGTCGGAATCAGCTGCGATTTTGGAATATTTAGAATCCATCCGTGCTGTCGTAGTACTACTTGAGATAGTGCTACTCCGACCTCTAACTGTTCTCTGGACCTTGCCCTTATCAGGAGATCGTCCAAGTAAGGGATAATTAAGACGCCTTTTCTTCGAAGAAGAATCATCATTTCGGCCATTACCTTGGTAAAGACCCGGGGTGCCGTGGACAATCCAAACGGCAGCGTCTGAAACTGATAGTGACAGTTCTGTACCACAAACCTGAGGTACCCTTGGTGAGAAGGGCAAATTGGGACATGGAGGTAAGCATCCTTGATGTCCAGAGACACCATATAGTCCCCTTCTTCCAGGTTCGCTATCACTGCTCTGAGTGACTCCATCTTGAACTTGAACCTATTTATGCAAGTGTTCAAGGATTTCAGATTTAAAATGGGTCTCACCGAGCCGTCCGGCTTCGGTACCACAAACAGCGTGGAATAATACCCCTTTCCCTGTTGTAGGAGGGGTACCTTGATTATCACTTGCTGGGAATACAGCTTGTGAATGGCTTCCAATACCGCCTCCCTGTCAGGGGGAGACGTTGGTAAAGCAGACTTCAGGAACCGGCGAGGGGGAGACGTCTCGAATTCCAATTTGTACCCCTGAGATACTACCTGCAGGATCCAGGGGTCCACTTGCGAGTGAGCCCACTGCGCGCTGAAATTCTTGAGACGGGCCCCCACCGTCTTGCCTGAGTCCGCTTGTAAGGCCCCAGCGTCATGCTGAGGACTTGGCAGAAGCGGGGGAGGGCTTGTGTTCGTGGGAAGAGGCTGTCTGCTGCAGTCTTTTTCCCCTTCCTCTGCCCCGGGGCAGATATGAGTGGCCTTTTGCCCGCTTGCCCTTATGGGGACGAAAGGACTGAGCCTGAAAAGACGGTATCTTTTTCTGCTGTGAGGTGACTTGGGGTAAAAAGGTGGATTTCCCAGCCGTTGCCGTGGCCACCAGGTCCGATAGACCGACCCCAAATAACTCCTCCCCTTTATACGGCAATACTTCCATATGCCGTTTGGAATCCGCATCACCTGACCACTGTCGCGTCCATAACCCTCTTTTGGCAGAAATGGACATCGCACTTACTCTTGATGCCAGAGTGCAAATATCCCTCTGTGCATCACGCATATATAGAAATGCATCCTTTAAATGCTCTATAGTCAATAATATATTGTCCCTGTCCAGGGTATCAATATTTTCAGTCAGGGAATCCGACCAAGCCACCCCAGCACTGCACATCCAGGCTGAGGCGATTGCTGGTCGCAGTATAATACCAGTATGTGTGTATATACTTTTTAGGATATTTTCCAGCTTCCTATCAGCTGGTTCCTTGAGGGCGGCCGTATCAGGAGACGGTAACGCCACTTGTTTTGATAAGCGTGTGAGCGCCTTATCCACTCTAGGGGGTGTTTCCCAACGCGCCCTAACCTCTGGCGGGAAAGGGTATAATGCCAATAATTTTTTAGAAATTAGCAGTTTTTTATCGGGGGAAACCCACGCTTCATCACACACCTCATTTAATTCATCTGATTCAGGAAAAACTACGGGTAGTTTTTTCACACCCCACATAATACCCTTTTTTGTGGTACTTGTAGTATCAGAAATGTTCAAAACCTCCTTCATTGCCGTGATCATGTAACGTGTGGCCCTACTGGAAAATACGTTTGTTTCCTCACCGTCGACACTGGAGTCAGTGTCCGTGTCAGTGTCTGTATCGACCTGAGGTAACGGGCGTTTTATAGCCCCTGACGGTGTTTGAGACGCCTGTACAGGTATTAACTGATTTGCCGGCTGTCTCATGTCGTCAACAGTCTTTTGTAAAGTGCCGACACTATCACGTAATTCTTTCCATAAGACCATCCAGTCAGGTGTCGACTCCCTAGGGGGTGACATCACTAACACAGGCAATTGCTCCGCCTCCACACCATTTTCCTCCTCATACATGTCGACACAGCTTACCGACACACAGCACACACACAGGGAATGCTCTGATAGAGGACAGGACCCCACTAGCCCTTTGGGGAGACAGAGGGAGAGTTTGCCAGCACACACCAGAGCGCTATATGTATACAGGGATAACCTTATATAAGTGTTTTTCCCTAATATAGCTGCTGTATATATTAATATGCCAATTTAGTGCCCCCCCTCTCTTGTTTTACCCTGTTTCTGTAGTGCAGGACTGCAGGGGAGAGTCAGGGAGCCTTCCTCCAACGGAGCTGTGAGGAAAAAATGGCGCCAGTGTGCTGAGGAGATAGGCTCCGCCCCCTTCACGGCGGCCTTTCTCCCGCTTTTTAATGGAAAAATTGGCAGGGGTTAAATGCATCCATATAGCCCAGGAGCTATATGTGATGTATTTTTTGCCAAAAAAAGGTTTTTTATTGCGTCTCAGGGCGCCCCCCCCCCCCCCAGCGCCCTGCACCCTCAGTGACCGGAGTGTGAAGTGTGCTGAGAGCAATGGCGCACAGCTGCGGTGCTGTGCGCTACCTTATTGAAGACAGGACGTCTTCTGCCGCCGATTTTCCGGACCTCTTCAGTCTTCTGGCTCTGTAAGGGGGCCGGCGGCGCGGCTCCGGGACCCATCCATGGCTGGGCCTGTGATCGTCCCTCTGGAGCTAATGTCCAGTAGCCTAAGAAGCCCAATCCACTCTGCACGCAGGTGAGTTCGCTTCTTCTCCCCTTAGTCCCTCGATGCAGTGAGCCTGTTGCCAGCAGGTCTCACTGAAAATAAAAAACCTACTTTAAACTTTTACACTAAGCAGCTCAGGAGAGCCCCTTAGCCTGCACCCGTCTCGTTCGGGCACAAAAATCTAACTAACTGAGGCTTGGAGGAGGGTCATAGGGGGAGGAGCCAGTGCACACCAGGTAGTCCTAAAGCTTTTTACTTTTGTGCCCAGTCTCCTGCGGAGCCGCTATTCCCCATGGTCCTTTCGGAGTCCCCAGCATCCACTAGGACGTTAGAGAAAAGTATTTTCTAGCGAAACTCTGTAGAGCTCCCCTTCACACACACGGTTCACTGCCTCCAAAGACGGCACGGCCCCGGCAGCCGGACCTTCCAGTGGATAGTTCCGGCTGCAACCCAGCAGCCGTGCCGTGTGAAAGGACACGTGTCTCAGCAGCACGGCGCATCAAAAAGCCGTCCGGGATTTTGCCGGGCAGCGGGAGCTGGCGCGTGTGTTACAGCCCTTAGGGTCCAATGCCGGATCCCACCCAGGAAGGACTCATTTACAATTCCCGGTTGGGATCCGACATTGGCAGTGTGAAAAGTGTATTAGAGATCTCCTTGCTGGTTCTCCACTGATACAGCCTAAAGGCCAGTACTGACAGGAGAGATATGTGCTGAGTGATCTTAACACAGACCGCTCAGCTCACATCTCTCGCCACACTCAGCACAGCGTGATGTGTGCTGAGCGAGGGGGACGGACAGACGGGGGCAGGGTGGTGCGCTCATTTCACCCAGCGGGTGAAATGAGCGATGTGTTAAGATTGAGCCTACATGCAGGCCAATCTAGCACCGGTGATAGCGACGCGTGGGGCCGCACATCGCTATCGCTGTGGGGGGTACACACGGAGAGATCAGTGCTTAACTTAACTAGTCAAATTGCTTAGAATTTAAGCACTGATCTCTCCATGTGTACCCCCCCCCCCCCCCCTATACATCCAACTAGATGCTTTAATTCCATTATAACAAAGTATTCTGATTATACTGCAGCCTTTGTCATGTCTAGATATTCTCAGACACTACAGTGCCAGGTTCCACACACAGCTCCAGTCTCTGCATTGAGTACAATATAAGAAAAGTGGACATTGTACAGGGGGCACTTCTATACATTACACCAGTGGTTCTCAAACTCGGTCCATGGAACCCCACACAGGTCAAGTTTTCCAGGTCACCCGGCAGATGCGCTGTGTATCACCATCACATTTTAGGGATCCACAGGTGACCTGGAAAACATAAAAACTGTGTGGGGTCCAGAGGACCAAGTTTAGGAACATATATGCATTACACATATATGCACACAACCCCTTCAACATATGAGCTGGAACAACAATGTTATTACTAAGACTACCATCTCGACGTGCTGGGACAACACAGGTCACCTATATGACACCAGGGGACTCACCCCTCCTCTTTCCTCCCAATCTCCAACAATGCCCCCACCGACAGCGACAGGACCCCCTATGAAGAACTGCGGCTCCATCCTCCCGGGATCCGGGGTGCCCCGCCTTTCTGTGCCTGCCCGGTACCCGTAGCTTCCTGGCGCGGAGAGATGACGTTGCCCCGCACCGTCAACACAGACACTAGAGCATGATACTGTATCTCTGCCACTGTCCTCGGAACCGGCCATTTTTCTGAGGAATGCGATTCGCTAGTGCGCGACACATATGTGGCCGATGCTGCAGATATCTGAAAGTAGCGAAGAGGTTTCCTGCTGTAGATGCGCTGTACATCCTACTCCCTGTCCCGTCATACTATAGCAGCCGCCTGTAAGCGTTCCGTGCTTTTTCTCCTACTGCTACTAATTGGTATCACCTGCTGTACTTGACATTGTACGCTCTCACCAGCACGGCCCTCACCACCACCACCATCATCATCATCATCATCTTTCCACTGACTGCAATCACACCTAGGAGTCCATTTATTAATTTTCGCATTTGCAATGCAATCAAGGTGCGATATTAGTAGGCTTAAAATACTATGCGTTTAAACCAGCACACT